>NW_018392545.1:5834-7627 GCF_900095145.1 Mus pahari | reverse complement strand
TCATGGGATTCTGTTTGAAAGTTATTTTAAGTGGTNGAAACACTTCCCTCTTGTTTGGCATTTGCAGTAGCATCATATGTCACTGCAGCCAATTCCTTGGACTTTTTACATGCCAGGCCTGTACTCCACTGTGGAGATATATCTCCAGCAATTTCTGCTCCCTTGCTTGCTAGCCCTCACTCAGAGACATATTTCTTGTTTCCAGGTCAATGTATCAATAGTTCAAATCTCTCAGTCTTCATCTCTGCTCTTTTTCAAACTTTCCCTTCCCATCCTTAGATAAAGTTTAAAGAAGATTGTCAGAATATACTTCAGTTCAAGTTTTTCTATCATTAAAAACATGTGGAAGATTTGTTGACATGGTTTTACTCCCAAAGACATTTGAAAGAATCATTAGAAATCTAAAATAAAAAAAGACTTTGATGTACAAGTTTTACCTATAATGTTGAAATTTATAATAAACTAAAA
The DNA here is from genome assembly GCF_900095145.1 of Mus pahari. NCBI lineage: Eukaryota > Metazoa > Chordata > Mammalia > Rodentia > Muridae > Mus > Mus pahari. The sequence goes on along the minus strand of NW_018392545.1, from coordinate 7,159 downwards.
GCACTGTATCAGATGGAGATCAGGGAGTCTTGTAGAATATAGATTATGGGCTGCCAGAGACTAAATCACTCACCAAAGTGAGACCATGACCTGGACTTGGGTAACTACACATATGTAGAAACAATGCAGCTTAGTTTTCAAGTGTGTCTGCCAACATCTGAAGTGAGGGCTGATTCTCAATCTGTTACCAGCCTCTGCACACTCTCTCCNTAATAGGGCAACCTTGTCTGGCTTCAGTGGGATAGGATATGCCTTTTCCTGCAGTGACTTCATATGTGGAACCAGTGTGGGACAGAGGTACTGGAAGGGAACTGTTAAGATGATGATTCCAGGGGTTCTTCCCTTTCTCCTCTAAATAGGGATCAGTGTGATGGGCACTGGGAGGAGAAGCAGGGCATGATGTTGGGTTGTAAAGAGGAGGAATAAATTTTTTTTAAAATCCTTGGTGCATAAGTTTTACTTATTATATTAAAATTAATAATAAACTAAAAGTATCAGATAGAGAACCTAGAAAGAGCTATAATTTAGCCACATGCTGGGCTACAAGAGTCCNGCAGATCATATTCCAGAATGCATTCACTGACACCAGCAAGACCCACTACAATTCAAGTTAAAAAAAAAAAGCAACACTTAAAATTACATTACCAATTTCAAAAATGTACCTGTTTTTTTCTACTTTTTCAACTCTCTAATATATTTAATAGGAAAAAAAGTAATTACTGTGAACAAGGAGTCAAAAGAGGTGAGCTGTCCTCTTTCCCCTGTTTTACAGCCAGTCAGCTATGTGTTTCCATATTCATGCACAGTTACAACAAATACTTACACAAGGCACTAAAGGGTATATTCTATGAAAGTTTTTAACTTATTCATATTTCACTATATTAGCTCATTAAATTTGTGGATATGGATTCTATTTGTATAATGAATAAAAAATATACTAGTGAAAGAAATCTCTTCTCATTTTAAAAACAATACTTTCACAAGCAATCTTCCTACTGTAATGCTGATGTGCATCTGTTTTTCATGNGACNTCATTAGAATCATCAGTCNCCCTGGCTATGNCACACTATGAAGTACAATGACTACCTTCACCTGATCCTCATTGAAAGATTTCTTAGTTGCTGGTTACGCATAGTCCATCTCCCACCAAATCCATAATTTCCCAAAGAAAGTTTCTTTACTTGAAAGCACTGGAAAACCAGGAGTCTGCTTATTTCCCCACAGCATAAGTCACCTTGCAGTGGCACTCTTGGTTTGACCATGTGCTATCAGTGTGCCATTTGTATACACTGTCTTCATTTTCCAACGTGTGTGGGTCTCATATA
>NW_018392545.1:0-5259 GCF_900095145.1 Mus pahari | reverse complement strand
TATTAGGGAAGCAGTGATTTCATCCTCTAAATGCCATAGAAGTCAAAGGTCAAGAAAAGGTGATAAAAAGCCTCCTCTGTATTCTCACTGGTAGAAGTCTTGTGTAATGCACGTCTGTGGGAGTTCAATGCCTCATTTCCAAGCACACCACCTCAAGTTACTGTTTTGGTTTACTTTCATAAATNAGCAGACATGCACTCCCATGGTAAATGAAAGCTAGGATAGGGACACAAAAGCCCATGTCCTCCTTCAGTCCCATAAAAGGAAGGATATGGATGAAGTCTGCAAGCTTATAATCTAGCTGTAGTCTCTTCATTAGTTTGCTCTCTCCTTCATTTTTATGATCCGAGCACTCTGACATATTTTACTTTCCCTAAATACTCTGTTTGTGGGTGCATATTTTCCAAAGTCAAACTAAATGCCATACCAACATGAATATGGCCAGAGTTAGCAGTGGGAAACTGGTTTTGTTGCCTAGCAAGGTGAGATTGTTTCTCTCAAATTATTTTAAGAAATGACTCAGGAAAATGATGCCATTTGAATGTTGATACAGCAATCATGGCATTTAATTGTAAATGAACACAAACAGCCTCCTGGGTCTGAGATGTGACTGTTAGCTACTCTATTGTCCCTTATCCTGTTTCATCATTGCAGATCTCTAAGAGCACTGGCAATAAACTGTCCTCTTATAATAGGGAGAGATTCTGTTCAGACTTGTCTTTGTCAGTAAACAAGGATAGCACCCGAGACCAAGATAGCTCCTTAAAACAGACAAAGAGTATTTAAGGATTGTATGAATTTGGGGAAAGCTCACATCCCAAGTATACTGCTGATGAATGGTGTTGGGTATTCTGAGAAGACAGAGAATCATATCTGCCCTGGAGAACTTATAGTGGATCACAGCCTTTGGCCAGCCACAGCTTATCAGTCATTTCATTCCCTTACATTTCCCAGCATAATTGTTCATGTTTTTGACAAGTTTGAATCTCAGGTAATGATGGAATATCAGGTAATTCTTGTGCTATGAGAGTATATGTAAGGCCACAGTTATCTTTACCTTCTTTCCTTGCAGAACTCTCTGAATCAGTAGGGAAATCTATAGTGCACTTAGTTTTATGTTTCCTGGATGCTCATTTTATTAAGGAAGATGTTGTTCTTAGGTTAGCTCTTGCTTTATGTCACTCCATGCTGTGCCCAACAATGAACTTTCAGAGTTTTCTTTGTCCCTTGAGACTTCCAATTAGAAGGAGGGTTTCATTTTACTTAACAGTGGAAAATGACTGTGTGCCTCTGTTCACATTGATAGAAAAGAGGGTATGGCATTGGTTTCTTTGGACATAAAGGTAATGTGAATTTACTGTTTTGAAATGTACTTCCTTAGGCAGAGGGTCTTGCATCCTTGAGAGTCTAATCACTCCATGAGAGAAAAGAACAGTACACAGGGAGAATATCATGCTTGAGACAACATAGTGACGACTTACAGGGAAAGAGACTCTTCCTTTTAAAAGCAGGAGAGGAGTTTAATCAAGAGGAATACTTACAGCAAAAGCAGGATGGCTACCATAGACAGGGTGTATCCAGGGTAATATTTGCTTACAAGACACAAATTATTTCTACCAGAGAGGAGGGAATAACAATTGAGGAACTGCCTCCATCAGATTGTCTTTGGCCATATCTTGATTGTTAACTAATATAGAAGAGCCCAGCCCACCATGGAATATGCCATCCTTATACAAGTGTGAATTCAACTTTTAAGACAAGTATCTTAACAGCTCAGGGAGAGCAAGCCAGTAAGGAGCATTTTCTGTGGGCTCTGATTTATATCAATGCCATCCTGTCACATGTAAGCCAAATAAACCCTCTTCTTTCCTTCCCCCTTTGTCATATTGTTTTCTAATACAAAAACGAACCAAACAAGAACATAATAAATAACAGAGTGTGATGGATTGAATAAAGCATTTGACTAATCTTGTAGTGGATCCAACTTCTCCCTTCCTGCACACATCCTCAGTTTCCTCTGATAGTCCATAGATGTTTCTTTGTTTCAGATGCCAATGCCTAAGTCATCCTTTTCCTGGAAATTCAGTACACAGTCAAGGCTGGAACTCAGACAGGCTATGCATATGTCACTGAGTACTAAAGTTAAGCTGATGTCTAACTATAGCATTTACCAATACTGATATTAGAACATACTCATTATATTAAACAGGGGAAAGAGGTAAACACCAACACAGTTTGAAATACTTGGTGACCTACCTGTATGATATTCCAGTGCAACAGTGTCCCAAACATTTTGGGAGTAACCAAGCACTCTATGGATATTAAGGTCTATTCCATGAAGTGGAACAAATACTGACACTGCTTGGGTGGTCAAGAACCTGAGAGTAGATAGTGGAAGGTCAACTGTTCTGCTAAAGGAGAGTAGGTGTAAAAAGATTTTTAATGAGATTCTGCTATACCCATAGGTCACTGTCTGACTTGGAAGCTACTTTCTGAAAGTTAATGGGAAGGCAGAGAGTGACCCACAACTGGAAAATGTCCAGAAAGTGAGAGACTTTGAACACTCAGCTCTAAGTGGGATGTTTCCATGAAATCCTTCCCCTTAGCTATATGGGAAGTATGTGGACTATGAGGACCAAAAATTTTAAAAGTCAGAGGAGATGGAAGACACGTGGGAAACAGTGGCTTGATCATTTTGGAGGGCACAGTGATAACTTCACAAGTGTCTTCACTTATGGTTTTCAGAAGCAATTCAGAGTAAGGAGATAGAAAGTAAATAGAAAGGTTTCTATAGTGGCAAACAGAATGAAATATTATGAACCTCATTATAAAAATTAATCATAGGAGGACAACTTATTCCAAGTGCTTCTTTTTAGTAATTATTCTGTGATGATTTACAAGAACTTCCCTGCTAATCCTTAAATTTCCTGAAAATTTCCTGAACAGATACTTCAGATGTAACATTTATAATCGCGAGTTTTCATATTGTCCATTTCACTTGCAACAGTTTTCTTAATGCTGTATCATATTCTGGATGATTTTTTTGTAATAATGGAAAGTATTCTTATATAGTTGAGGTTCTGTCTGTGAACATATTAGTTTGTTTTAGTTTTTCAGTACTATGAAAAGTTCTGTACTGCCCTTTGGGTTTATATAGCCTTTTCCCTATGGGAAGAGTGCATTATCGGCTAACTTCTTGAGGGTCTGAGTTACTAGTTCTAAGTAAGCAAATAATTTCCTAGCTCTTAAAATTTTAGTAATCTTTTTTAAAAGATATGGCTAAATTAATTGCCGAAAAAGCATTTGACAAAATTCAGCATCCCTTCACATTAAAATACTTGGAAAGTTCAGGAATTCAAGGCCCATATATAAACATAGTAAAAGCAATATAAAGCAAACCAGTAGCAAACATCAAAGTAAATGGAGAGAAATTTGAAACAATCCCACTAAAATCAGGGACTAGACAAGGCTGCCCACTCTCTCCCTACCTACTATATATAGTACTTGAAGTTCCAACCAGAGCAATTAGACAACAAAAGGAGGTCAAAGTGATACAAAATGGAAAGAAAGAAGTCAGAGTATCACTATTTGCAGATGCTTTGACAATATACGTTTTTTGCTTTGTTTTTTGTTTTTTGTTTTTTTTTGTTTTGTTTTTTGTTTGTTTGTTTGTTTTTTGAGACAGGGTTTCTCTGTATAGCCCTGGTTGTTCTGGAACTCACTTTGAAGACCAGGATGGCCTTGAACTCAGAAATGTTCAATATCCTTAGTCATCAGGGAAATGTGAACCAAAAGAACCCTCTGATTCCTCCTCAAACCAGTCACAATGGCTAAACTCAGACACTATTGTGGATGCCAAGAAGTACATGCTGACAGGAACCTGATATGGCTGTCTCCTAAGAGGCCCTATCAGAGCCTTACAAATACAGAGGCAGATGCTTGCATCCAACAATTGGACTGTGAGGGGGTCTCCAATAGAGATGTCAGAGAAAGGTCTGAATGAGTTGAAGGGGATAGCAACCCCATAGGAAGAACAACAATGTCAACCAACCAGACACCTCAGAGCTCCCAGGGACTAAGCCATCAATCAAGGAGTAGACATGGTTCCACCTGCATATGTAGCAGAGGATGACCTTGTCAGGCATCAGTGGGAGGAGAGGTGCTTGGTCCTATAAAGGCTCAATAGATGCCCCAGTGTAGGGGTACAGTGGGTGAGGAGGTGGGAGTGAGTGTGTGAGTGAAAAAACACCCTTAGAGATGAAGGGGGAAGGAGGTTGGGATAGGGGTGTTCTGGGAGCTGGGAAACTGGGAAAGGAGATACCATTTGAAATGTAAATAAAGAAAACATCCAACAATAAGAATGAAAAAAAGAAGTTAATGATTTCCCTGTTGTTACTCTGGAAACAGCAGCTGCAGGTGGTTCAGTTTTCTGTGCTGTGTGTCTCCTGCACTGGAAACACCAGGATTGGAACTGGGGTGCAGGGCGGTGAGGTGATACAGCTTTCTGGGCTGTGGTGTCTTCTGCTCACTTGTTTCTTCACTGTACTTCCCCACCCTCATCTCCCCTAATCACTGACTTTTCCATTCCTTGATAATAACATGTTGCCCTGTTGTAGAGCTCCAACAGTCTGAATTTCCCTTCTTCTNTCTCTCTGTCAGCCTCTAATCCTCAGCCTGGCTGTGTTCCTCCAGGGTTGGATGCTCCTGTGAAGCTCATTGTTCCTCATCTGCTTAGATGGCTTCCTTTACCTTGTTGTAACTGCTTGGGTAATTTTCTGTGCCTATTCTTTTATTATCATGTTATACTGCCTGAGAAGCCAAAGAACTACATCCTANATGAAAATTCAATTAAAGTGACATGGAATGGAATTCTATTGTTTCAAATGGATATTTGTTATTGATAAAAATTTTAAAGTTATTAGATTTACTTTATATGCAAGAGCCTTCACACATAAATATTTATTGTTTTGCCTTCATGAATCAATGTGTACCATATGCATGATTGGGCCATGTGGAGGCCAGAAAAAGATATCAGCTCCTCTGAAACTGCAGTTAGGGATAGTTGTGAACATCCATATGGGTGCTGGGAATTAAACACAGAACCTCTGCAAAAGCAGCAAGCGTTCATAAATGTTGAGGCGTCTCTCCAGTGTCTTGTTGTTAGATATTTAATAAAAACATTTGCTGAACGGCAACAAAGTTAAATATCTATAGAAGATTTTAAGGCATAAATTCATATTGGAGTACTTGTCTTTAGTA
>NW_018392544.1:3878-16447 GCF_900095145.1 Mus pahari | reverse complement strand
ATTATAGAAATGCATGGGGAAAGAGAGAGAGGAGGTAGAAAAGAAGAGAGAGAGAGAGAGAGAGAGAGAGAGAGAGAGAGAGAGAGAGAGAGAGAACTAGAGAGAAAGAGAGAGAAAGAAGAGAGGAGAGGAAAGATGAAGACAAAGAGAAAGGGAAAGAGGAGACAGAAGTGAGAGAAGTGAGAAATAAAGGAACAAAGGAGTAAGAGAGCGAGGTGGGGGCCTAACCCTTTTATGGTCTTCACTATTGCTAGGTAACTAGGGAGGAATTTAGCCTGAAGGTCAGAAGCTTGGGCCATTGCTTACATGGTTACTGACCATGCTTCTCATGTGGGGGTGTGGGAGGTGGTACCTTAGGGAGGGGCTGGAGTTCCAGCAGCATGAGGGAATGCCTACCATGTCATGTAGGTGAATTATGACCATTGGAGTTCAGACCTCATCTCAACTGATACCAGCCTGCAATTCCCCACAAAGGGCCTCCCCTCCCATAGATGCCAGATAAGGCCATCTGCTGCTATATATGTATCTGGATCCATGGATTTCAGATAAACATCCAATATCTAATAGTATTATTCGGATGATTTCCCACCCAATAGGATATTCTGGAACATCAGATTTGTATGTGTAACACATATTACCTCGGTCCTGGTTCAGAACCATACCACACATGTGAATATCCTCAGCAGAAAGTATCCTGTTACAGTTTTCTCTCAAGGACTCATTACAGGAAATCTGAGTCTGCCTTACATTTCTTGGCAGTGGATTTTGAAAACTTGATGGAAGCCTCCTTGAACCCCTCATGTTTGCATTTCCTTTTAGTTCTTGTATAAAAGAATCATTTTCAAAGGTTTTCATGTCCTGACACCCCTTTAATGGTATCCTGCCCTCCGGTGTTATAGCTATAGTGGACTCTTTTTGCTGATCCATGGGAATATTTCTTTATTTGAGAACTTTTGGGAATGGACAGAATTGATCAATATTTTAATATAGATACATATGATAAGAATAGGCAGTTTTTCATTTACCTTCACAGAATCATATTTTACTTTGAGGAAACACTAAATATTTTCCCTCTAAGAAGCACAAGATCTCTGTTAAATGATGCTAAACTTTTTATGTGTTATAGATTTGGCCTGCAACTTTAAACTCACTGTTTTGACCCAGGATTAGGAAATTATTTATTTATTTATTTCTATTAGTTCTTTGAGAACTTTGAACAGTGGATTTCAAATATCCTTCCACAACTTACTCTAGATTTGAAGCCCATAGGCATCCACTGAACCATTTTCCTTATTTTAAACACTAAGTGAAATGAATCCTGTCCATATTTTTCTGGATTTTTGGCCAATGCAAGGCGTTTCACCCTAGGATAGACCTGGCATTTTGGCTATCAGTAGAATACCACAGAATGGGGGCCAAGCTGCAGGTTTGGAAAGGACTAGCATAGATTTGAATGTCTTAGAGTGGCCCAGTTTGATGGTTCCACTTCACAAAAGGCAATGTTGGGTCTCTGAAGCAGAGGACTCCATTTGTTAGATGTCATTGTTTCATGTTCTCTGTTGTTTTTGGCTCCATGTTTTCTGTTGTGACTTAAAGTATGTATCTTGTGTTATGGCTGTACCTGACTTTCTGACTCACAACAAAATAAACATAGAAATTACCAGACTGTTTACAGCTTTAGCTGAGACTAATCGTGGAGGACCTGAAAAGGCAGTATGAAGCCTTCCACCTATGGCTTCTTTAAACCAGGTAACAGTTGCAACACCCTGCCTTCAACCCAAGTCTAGCTTGGTGATGAGGCCAGGGCATGACATGTGCTGAAACTTCACATTTCGGAGCACAGAGCATGTGTAGTGAGCCTCACCTCTCTAGGCCTTTTGTTCTGCATTCACCTGTTCATCAAGCAATCTTAGTGTGGGTATTCCCAAAATAGTGGAGCTTTGGGGGCAGGGATTCAATGGCAGTATGTGTTGGGTGTGGACTGCACAGTTTGGGGTCAGTAGAAAGCTTTGAAAATCCCAGAGATCCCACAGGGAAGTCCATGGGCAATGCCAATATAGCACTGCTGTGCCTATGAGAATGGGATTTGGCAGACAGCAATGTGCCCCCCTTCCCTTCTAGAAATTATACAATTGGAAAAGATAAGCAGAGTTTTGTCTGTCTTTTTATTATGCTTATGGGTTTTAAGTTTTTTCAAGACAGGGTTTCTCTGTGTACCCTTGGTTGTCCTAAACTCACTTGTTAGACTGCTTTGGCCTCAAACTCAGACACTCACCTGCCTCTGCTTCCCAAGTGCTGTGTTTAAAGGCATATGTCACCTTTCTCTGTTTTGAATGTATGAAAGCTCTATGGCTACCACAAATTTTTCCTAACTAGTATTAAATGAATGAGCTACCAATCTCTTCTGAACTACATTCTTGCTTGAGAAGCACCCTATCCTCATAGCTATCAGCTTCGATTTTCTATTTTCATTACGTTAGTACCAGTAATATTATTCCTGCTTTTTATAATGTAATCATTAATTCTACCTAGCCAAAAAAGACCGACCTACTGAATTCCCAGTAAACTCCATCCTAGAAGAGAAGTTTGCTTTCTTTCCTTCACTGGTGAGAGCCATTCATTGGGTTTAATTCAAAATAAACCCCTGTATTGTCAATCTATTTCTTGCCTTTCCTTTCTTCTTATATCAGTGCCATCACAAAGCTGTATTGTGACATGACCACACTATGACATATACATGATGCATTATGGCATTATATTATTCCACTGAACCATGAAAATGTTGAAATTTGGCACCATAATGTTCTCTTTTATCATAGAGTTTATATTACCATAGTAAATTTAACTGGTGCCATCACAATGCTAAACTGTGATAAACCAAATTACTATTTGTGAAACCAAAATGTGACTTTGTGACAGCAGGGTTGTCCTTAGTGTTATTTCAAAAATTCATTATGACATCACAGTGCCCCATTGGCTTCATTGATAGATTTCAGTGCTTTATTTATAAGATCACAATGCTGTATCTTAGCACCACAGTGCTTCATTGTAATAACACAGTGTACCATTTGGCATTACACTGCTCATATATGACAATACAAAGCAAATCTGTAGTATTGCACTGCCCCTTGTGACACTGATATTTAATATCTCATTGTGACAATGCAATGTCCCATTTTACATGACAATGTTCTTTGTGCCACCACAATGCTCCATTGAGACATCAAATCCATACTTTCTGACATTACAAAGCTCTATTGTGGCATCACAAGGCTAAATTATGATATCACAACACTTCCTTGTGATGGTAATTTCTCCACTGTGACATTATGATGCTCTATTGTTACAACACAGTTTATTATTTTACATTCATAAATTGAATTATGGCAGTATAATTCTCCATTTTGTCATCACAGTGTCTCATTATCCTGTTGAAGTATTGCAGCAATCCAGTGTGACATCCCAATGAGCCAATGCCATGTGAATTTTTTCATTACAATATACCGTTTTCCAACACAAAATAGCATTATTATTTATAATGCACTATGTACTATCCAATGCTTCAATGTAGCATTCCAATTCTCCATTATGATATCATGAGCCCTTTGAAGTTTTAAAATGCCCAATAGTGACATCACATTGCTATTGTTGCAACACAGTAACATTACAAAGATTCATTTAATGCATCATTATGCCAGTACAATACTGCCTCACAATGTCCCATTGTGACATTGGAAAAGCTCAATTTGTTATCCTAATGCACCCTTTTAATATCACAGCTCTCAATTCTCAATTATGATAATATAGTGTACTGTGCTAACATATGAAGTGGAATTGTATTAATTCAATGAGACATCAAGCCATCACAGTGCATCAACACAATTTGCCTTATGATATCACAAAGCTGCATTATGTAATTGCCACACTGTGATATTACAGTTCTACCTCACAATACTCAACTACAGCATCACAGTTCTCTCTTATACTAACAAAATGCTCTATTGCTCTATTACAGTGTTTTAGTCAATCTTACAATGTATGCTTTCATGATCACTGTATGAATTGTGGTATTCTAATATCCACTGTGACATCTGAATGAATCATTGAGCCATCAAAATACTCTATTTTCTAATGACCACAGCAATGTGCCAACAATTTGGCATTATTATACCAAATCACTCTATTGAGAAACCACAATATTACGATTTGACATCACAAACCCTATTGTGAAATTGCAATAAATTATTATGATATCCATTATGAAATGGTACATTAATATCAAATGTACTCTTTCAATTGTGACACCACAATGCTCATTTTTGGTGTTATTACACCCCATTTTAACATCATATTACAATATTGTGTCATCACAAAGCTGCAATGTGGTATCAAAATATTCCATTCTCCAAGCATATTATCCCGATATGACATTACAAGAGAGATGGCTAGGTGGCCATGAAAATGAGTAGAAATCTGCAACTGATGTGGGTGAGGAGATGAGGAACTAGGACTAGGCCAGGGTAATGGAAGGTGTCCATGAATCAAAGAGGTGACCTTAGCTGTGACTTACTACTTTGGGGATATGGAACCTGAGGAGAGCACTTCCTGTAGCCAGACAGGAACCCTAAGAGAGCATTAGAGGCACCAACTCACCCACATAACTTTCTATTCAAAATTGATCCCATCTACAAGAAATGCAACTACTGGGGATGGAGCAGAGACTGGGGGAATGATCAAACAATAACAATCCCAGCTTGGGACCCACCCCATGTACAAACACCAATTGCCAATACTATTAATGATACCTTGTTGTGCTTGCAGACAGGAACATGATGTCCTCTGAGATGTTCAACCTAGTAGCTGACTCAGACAGATACAGACACCCACAGCCAAACACTAAATGGAGTTGGAGACTCTTTTCAAAGAATAGGAGGCAGTCTTGCATGCCCTGAAGGAGATAGGAACTCCACAGGAAGACTAACAGATACAACTTACCTTGAGCCTTGGGGCTCTCAGAGTCTGAAACACAAACCAAAGAACATATATGGCCTAGACTTAGGCCTCCCTGCTCATATGTAGGAGATGTACAGTTTGGCTTTCATATGAGTTCCTAATGTCTGGAATGGGGATATTCCAAAAGCTGTTGCCTGTACTTTCTGTATGTTCTACTAGCTGAGCTACTGTGTCTGGCCACAGTGAAAAAGGAAGCATTTAGAATAGCAAGAACTTGAAGTGCCAGGATGGGGAGATACCTAGGGGACCTCCACATGCTCAGGGAAGAAAGAAATAGTTTTGGGAGGGTATGACTGGGAGAGGGCAGTGAGTGGGATGTAAAATGAATAAGTAAAATAAAATAAAATTTAAAAATTCTGGAATCATAATGATCTGTAGTGATATAATCCTCCATTTGATATATGAATTTTTATGTGATAATATCACAAAGTATCATGAGATCATAATACTCATTGTATCTTCATAATTCTCCATTGTGACATCACAATGCTCAACCTTGACATCATAGCACCACAATATGACACTATAATGCATGCTATGATATCACAGTGCTCAATGTGACATCATAATTCTTCATTATGACATCTCCACAGTGATCTATTGTGGTATCACAATTGTTGTAGTACCATTACAATATATCATTTGGTGTTACAATTCATCTTTGACAGTGCTCTCTTCTAATTTCTCAGTATTGAATGTGATATAATGATGCTGAATTTAATATCACAATGGTTCACAATAACATTACAGTGTTATTATATCAGAAAAGTATATTGAGATCTCACAGTATTCCATTATTCCATCACAATGCTGATATTTTCATTACAATGCTGGATTCTGACATCACAATCATCCATTGTACTATCACATGTTGAATTATGGAATCATAATGCTCCATTGTGTATACAGTGAAGAGTGGATTTATAGTATTCCATTTTCTATAGCAATATTAAATATGCCACCATCTATTTGATCTAGGACAATGGACTGGTAACCAAATCTTTTCTATATGTAGAGAGATTAAAAAAACCCTATTGATCCCAATTGTCTTCATTATATAGAAATTACTGTGCATGTGAGCAATATAAGGGTTGTAGAATTCACTAATTATATAGCAATAATGCAGAATATCTAAACATAAATGAAGCTGTAAATTATAATTAGCCAAATAAAAGGCTCAGTGATAAACCTCATCAATAGACTGGACCATGTTGAAAACAGAATATCTGAACGTGAAGAAAAAAATAGAGAAATTAGATAACACATTCAAAGAAAATTTGAAAATTAACACATGAATAGAACACACAGCATCTTTGGGACACAATTAAAATGCCAAATCTATAGCTGATTGGCCTATAGAGAAGTATAATTTCCGATCAAATCTGGGAAAATAGTTCCCTTTCTTATGCATTTAAGTCATTTTCCTCTTTTTATTTTCTCTTTCTAACACTTCCCATGTCCCCTTTCTCCAACCCCTCCAATGCTCTCTCTCAAATGGATAGCCTCTTTTTCTTTGATTACTATTGCCACATACATACATGCATATATGCACACATATAGATCTAGATTAATATTGTACTCATTACCTTGCTTTCACCTCAAAAATTCCAGAATTCCAGTAGTGTTCCACTCTAGCAACTTTGTAATTAGAACTTACTTAGCCATGTCTGTGCTAACAGGCTCTCATTTTGAACCTCACACCTGCCTCATAGAACTTGGACTTTACTCCCCATTTTGTAAGAAGGAAATAATATTTCAGAAAGGTAACAGCACTTGTAAAAGATCAAACTGCTGGTAAATAATAGAAATGGAATTAAGATCCAAATAATTTATTTTAGTTTTGAGACAGGATCTCAGTCTGTAGTCCTGACTAGCATTGAATCTGTGGCTCTTCTGTCATAGCCACTCATATGTCAAGATCACAGGCATGAGCTACCATGCTTGATTCAATCTAAATGGCTTGATAATATCCCATTTATAGTTGAGAATTCTGATGTGCTGTGATATATGGTCTCACAGTATAGTATCCTCTAACAAAGGACTTCCATGACCATCTACTCTACGTCTAACCTTCTGAGATCTCCAGTTATTTCATGATTACAGATGTTAACTTCCACAAAAGCTTAATGTGTTTCTCAAGGCAATAGAGAGTGGAGCACAATATCATTGTCATAGGTTGCCTAATGAAATCTGATGTGAAAATGACCTCACTCAGGGAGATTAGTTTTTTGCAGAGTCTCAGATAAGCTGGTTCTGCTCACTGCCAGGAATCATGCAGCTGCTAAGACACCAGACTGGAGGATATATAAATTACAAGAATGACTCCATGGAGCTAGCCTGCACTTAACACTGGGGACAGAGTGAGCACTAGGTCAAAGTTGAACTTCCAGTCAGGAGTCTAGATGAAATTTTTCCCGATATTAGACCAATGAGTTCTTATCTAGACTCTACATGTCTATTTTCCTGTCTATAGACTATAGTAGAACTTGCTTGTTTTATAAATAACTGGTCTAAATACATTCCTTTCTGTTGCAATAATAAACTATCTCCATGTGTTCCTATATCTTTGTTCCTAGGAATACCACAGTCAATCTGTATGTGTATGATCTCTGTCGTATCTCCACAGATGCTAATAAATCCATGACTTCACTTTTCTGATCCCTCGGTTTCCCCATTGAATACATTTGTGTCCAGAGATATGGTACTGAGAATTAGAGTTGACCTGAAGCCTCTGGGTGCCTACCCAGGACAGCTGCTTGGAAGCAGGTTACTGGAGCCACAGAGACACAACTTACAATATCAATTCTCCAACTGAGAAAAGGTCTTAGCAGGTAAAGCTGCCTGCCACCAAGTCTGCTGCCCTGAGTTTGATCCCCATGTCCCAACAACATGGTGGAAAGAGAGAATAGACTTCTCCAAGTTGTTCTCTGGGCTCTGAAAGAAGGCAATGATCCTTAAGCCACTATTAGGGTTTTATGAGAGAAATCACATCCTGTCCAGAACAATGCTCCACACTCTAAGGGTAAGCAATCTAAAATGTTCTCATTAGGCATATTTCTATTGTTAAACCACCTCCTAGGTACTGAAAACCCTGTGGGACATTGTTATGTGTGCAATGAAAATGATTCCTGAAGAGTCTGTCCCCAGGTGATCTGGATATAAGGTAGGGGAATTGATTTTTATTATTTTTTTCTCCACCAACTTCTGTATTCAATAATTTTCCATTATCTCATAATAAATACTAGTGCCAATTAAAGTTCTCTCTCAAGTCTAGGTCCCTTGAAACTTCAAATATTGCTAGTACATAGCTTTTTAATTTCTAGAAAATGACAACTGCATTAAACAGGAGAGATATTGTGTTCTGTGAATATAAAACCATGACACTCCAGTCTGTGGTCTCATGTGAGCTTTCAATATGTATCAGTGTGTTATACTTTGGTATTTTGCAAAAGTTGTAGCTGGGTGTATAAGAATAAAAAGTGACAGAAAAGAAATTCATTACTTGGCTTCCCAATTTCAACATCAGGAAAAGTTGTGATAAAATGTAATATTATTGCTTAGCTATGATAGGAAGTTAATGAAATCAACAAAGCCACATACTCACACATGCTTATTGTGGAAATATTTCCAATCACAAAGATAAGAAAACCACCTGAGTAATTATTTATTTGGGGAATGGATAAGAATAAAGATGACTGTAGCACTGATCTATTTGTCATTTATATATCAATATTATTACTTAAAATTCTATCTGAATCTACACATGTACAAATCTGCCTATGAAAGTCTGGGGATTAGACAATTCTTAAGTCATTTACCAGACATTATAATAGGACTATAAACACTGAATCAAAATAGACACAGGATCCTAGATATATGAAAAACTCCAATCACAAACCATTATATGTGGCAATTAATTATGTTAACATTATCAGGAAAGATGGTTAAGCTAGTGAGATACCAAGGAATGATAAAACAAACACTGAAAATATGTAATGTCTAATATTCTAAATTTATACATAGGACCATAATTGCAAAATGCAGTGTTGCCTCATAGCAGTAAAATTCATGACTAATTTTACTACAACTTAAAATTACTGAGTCTATGGAAAGCAAATATCTAAATTATTAAAGGCAGTTCTTGGTAAAAACCTGATGATTTGAAACATAAAAATGAGTAATGAGAATGGCTCCAGAAAGTTGTGCTCAACATCCACAAAATTTTTATAGCATGTGGGCCAGTATGTATGTACCACACAGTCACCCACTATCAATAATAAAATTATTAAATTCTGAGTCTCACACATGTCCCTGGCAATGAAATTGTACCTTAACATTTTTCTCTTTGATGAGTGGGGATTTCCTAGTGTTTCTTGATTCATTTTTTTAAAAAAAATGTTGGGAAAAATGGAGAAGTGTGAATGCCATAGTGCATGCAGAAGGTGATAAAGTGGATCATACAATTTAATTGTATACAGAAGCTGAAATCAGAAAATGAGAAACCCTCAGTAAAATAGAAAAAGCATTGTACAAGGAGATAAGAATGGATCAATTGGCATTCTTCTACATGATAACTGTCAGTTGTGCCAGCACCATTTGTTGAAAATGCTGTCTTTTTTTCCACTGGATGGTTTTAGCTCCCTTGTTAAAGATCAAGTAACCATAGGTGTGTGGGTTCATTTCTGGGTCTTCAATTATGTTCCATTGATTAACCTGTCTGTCACTGTACAAATACCATGCAGTTTCTATCACAATTGCTCTGTAGTACAGTTTGAGTTCAGGCATGGTGATTTCCCTAGACGTTCTTTTATTGTTTAGAATAGTTTTCTCTATCCTAGCTTTTTTATTATTCCAGATGAATTTGCAAATTGCCCTTTCTAACTCAGTGAAGAATTGAGTTGAAATTTTGATGGGAATTGCATTGAATCTGTAGATTGCTTTCGGCAGGATAGCCATTTTGACTATATTAATCCTGCCAATCCATGTACATGGGAGATCTTTCCATCTTCTGAGACCTTCTTCAATTTCTTTCTTCAGAGACTTGACGTTCTTGTCATACAGATCTTTTACTTCCTTAGTTATAGTCACACCAAGGTATTTTGCATTTTTTGTGACTATTGTGAAGGGTGTTGTTTCTCTAATTTCTTTCTCATCCTGTTAATCCTTTGTGTAGAGATAGGTCACTGATTTGTTTGAGTTAATTTTATATCTAGCTACTGCACTGAAGCTGTTTATCAGGTTTAGGAGTTCTCTGGTGGAATTTTAGGGTCACATATATATACTATCATATCATCTGCAAAAAATGATATTTTGACTTTTTCCTTTCCAATTTGTATCCCCTTGATCAGAAGACCAAAATGTGGATACGTCATTCCTCCCTAAAATAGGGAATAAAATACCAATGGAAGGAGTTGCAGAGAAAACGTTTGGAGCTAAGATGAAAGGATGGACCATACAGAGACTGCCCCACCCGGGGGTCCATCCCATAATCAGCCACCAAACACAGACACTATTGCATATGCCAGCAAGATATTGCTGAAAGAACCCTGATATAGCTCTCTCTTGTGAGGCTATGCCAGTGCCTGGCAAATACAGAAGTGGATGCCCACAGTCATCTATAGGATAGAACACAGGCCCCCAATGGAGGAGCTAGAGAAATTACCCAAGGAGTGGAAGGGGTCTGCAGCCCTATAGGTGGAACAACAATAAGAACTAATCAATAGCCCCAGAGCTCGTGTCTCTAGCTGCATATGTAGCAGAAGATGGCATAGTTGACCATCACTGGGAAGAGAGGCCCCTTGGTCTTGCAAACTTTATATGCCCCATACAGGGGAACACCATGGCCAAGAAGTGGGAGTGAGTGTGTAGTGTAGCAGGGCAGGGGGAAGGTATAGGGGACTTTCAGGATAGCAGTTGAGATGTAAATGAAGAAAATAACTAATAAAATAATTTAAAAAAGAAAAGAAAAATGTGCCAACCATTTAAGAGAGGAAATAAAAACAAAAAACAAACAAAAAAAACCAGAAGAAGCATTTTTTTCCTAAGGTCCCAGCAGAGAGCAATGTGCTGTGTTATCATAGAAATGTACTCGTGGTAAGCACATTAGTAAAGGATTCCTTTTTTTTCTTCCAGCCCATTTTTCTCAGAGCTCTCTTTGTATTTTTATTCCTAAGGCTGTAGATGAAGGGGTTGAGCATGGGTGTGACCACACTGTACATAACAGAGGCACTTGCAGTTAACTGCAAGTTTTTTTTGTTGAAATGGAACTGAGGTAAACCTTAAATCCTGTGAAATAGAATAAAGAGACAACTAACAAGTGAGATGAACAGGTAGAAAATGTTTTGTACTTCCCCTGCAGTGATGAGATTGCATGTAGGAAGGAAAATGTCTTGGAGCAATAGCAAATGCTTCCAATAATGGGACAAGAAGTGCACAGCACAGCTGCAAAATAGATAACCACGTCATTGGGATGGGTATCAGAGCCAGCACTTTGCACCCCTTGAATGAAGTCATTTTATTGTTCTTGAAATATTAAGACACCATAATGTTTCTGGGGTCATACATTACCACATTTTCATTTTAACTTACCTTCAAAAATGCCTATGAATTCATTATTTTCCCATTGCCATGACAAAATACCTACTAATAGTAACAGGAGGAAACATTATTTGATCTTGCTTTTAGGGTACATCATGACCAAGAAGAGATGCAGGCAGGAACCTGAGATGACTTGTCACATTGCATTCATAGTCATGAAGCAGATAGAGGTCAGTACTGGTGCTCAGCTCACATTCTTCATTTTTATGCAGGCTTCCCACTGATTGGTACCACTCACATTTAGGAAATATGACTGATTTTAGTTAATCCGATCTAGAAATCCAACTCTCTTACCAGCTGATAGATTTCTTTTCTAGGTTTTCCTGCCAACTTAGTAAGAATAATCCCCACCTTCTTGGACATTGAAAATTTTTGCAATTGTCATCCATCACTTTAATGATCCAGTGTCTGTATCATGCTGTGATCCATGAGTACCACACCAATAGTATATACTCCAAACTTATACCACAAGGTTAGAAAGAAAATATGACAGGCAAGCCACCAAATCAAGTTGCATTTCTTTCAAGGAAGTAGACGGGCATGGAAAGTCTAATACTAATTGAGGTGACCCAGATTCCCTTTTGTGTGGATGTTGGGCCATAATAAATACATGTATATATGTAATCACTTATAAGTGAAGGACTAGCATGGCATTAAAAAGGGTGATGTTAGGTGATGCATGAAGGGAGATCAAAGGACATGCAAGACTTCAAAGAGGATAGAAATCTGACACATCAAATAAAAAGGTACACAAAGTTGGCAGTAGATAGATAAATAGATAGATAGATAGATAGATAGATAGATAGATAGATAGATAGATAGATAGATGGATAGATAGATAGATAGATAGATAGACAGATGGATAGATAGATAGATAGATAGATGATAGATAGATAGATAGATAGATAGATGATAGATAGATAGATAGATAGATAGATAGATAGATAGATAGATAGATA
>NW_018392544.1:0-3838 GCF_900095145.1 Mus pahari | reverse complement strand
AGATAGATAGATGATAGATAGATAGATAGATAGATAGATGATAGATAGATAGATAGATAGATAGATAGATAGATAGATAGATAGATAGATAGATGATGGCAGGGAAAGACAGATAGAGACAGAGACACAGAGAGAGTGCATGAGAGATCATGAGAGACAAAGGCAGAGGTAAGGCAAAATGCAAAGTAGATAGATATCCTTATGCAGGGGACTCCGGTAGGTCCTACAAGGTCACATCCAATTATAAGCATATCTCCTAGAAGACCAGAAAAACAGTGAAATGTTAAAATAAAACACTTAAAATATACAAATAAAACTTTTTTTTGTGTGTGATATAACAATCACTGACCTTGTATTTGGAGAAATATTAGTTAAGATAAACCAAAAATCAATAAGACATACAATATTGATACAAAGTAAAATGACTCCTGCCTAAAAAATGAAGTGTGAAAAAAATACAAGGAAAATAAATTTTATGAAACAAATTTTAAGTAAAATATAATGAAAGAAATATTCAGAAAAGAAATACACAAATAGCTACAGAATTTGGAAAGTTTTTATTAAATATTAGAAGTTGAAAGAATTTATTAAATATCAGAAGTATGTTTTTTCTTTAGGTCTGTATACATTTTAGTAACTGGAATTTGGAATATTTCACTTTTATTGGTGCATAGTTTGGGATGTGAAGACATGTTTGAGTATGGTGACCCAAACAAGCTAATGATTCATCTCAACCATTTATCTATACTAAAAGTACACCAAGTTCTTGAATGTATTCTGAAATATACTACACATTATTTTTGTTTGAGGATTTCATATATGTAATACATAATTTGTTTTGTTCAAATCCACCCTCTTTCTCTTCCCTCTGACTCTTTCACTATCTCTACCCTCACCTATCCCTCTCAACTCACGATACTCTTTTCTAAATACCACCAACTTCACTTTGTCCTGCAAGTTTGTGCATGGGTTTGGGGTCATCTACTGTATCATGCATAACCTCTCAGGGGTAAATTCTCCAAAGAAGACTGGCTTTTCTTTCTCTAGTAGCCATTCATAGCCCCTCAGATAATGTGGCATTTTTTAAGAAAGAATTATTTATTTATTTTATGTATGTGAGTACACTGTAGCTGTCTTCAGACACCCCAGAAAAGGGCATCGGATCCCATTACATTCATGGTTGTGAACCACCATGTGGTTTCTGGGAATTGAACTCAGGACCTCTGGAAGAACAGTCAGTGCTCTTCATCTCTCCAGCCCCATAATGTGGCATTTTATGCACTGCAATTTTGTCTCACTTGGTCTTGTACAGGTTTTTCACATGCAGTTTAGTATATCAATTTTAGCTTTTTTCTCTCTACTGGGCAAAGCAAAGCAAAACAAAAACAAAGAAAACAAAATAACTATCAGAATATATGTTCCTTTGGTCCCATTAATAAAACTTTTCCAAGTCATACTCCACAACCCTGTTTCTGATAAGTTTTATTTTATACTTTGCTTTTATTATCAACCTTTTCGAGTCCTTGGGGAACCCAATTAGTATTTCTTCTGGAGGTAACAAAACCAAGCAAATGGGCATTGGATTGTTAGTTATGCTTTATTATGCACAAAACCACAAAAGTGGACCTTTTTCTTTATTTCCCATTGTGTGTGTGTGTGTGTGTGTGTGTGTGTGTGTGTTATTGTGTGTCTTGAAACTTGAACTATGTGGCCAGATCCAAAGGAACCAGTGCAGTCCTGCCTGTGGCTCCACAGAACATTCAAATTCAAACATGCCCCTGTTATGTGTCCTAAGAAACTTTGTGTGAATAACACCTAAGGTATCACATGTACCTTCATTTATTCCATTGTGCTCTGACAGCTTCCTAAAGTAAGACCATTACGAGCAGGCACTCCGTGGCTTTGCTTATCTTTGAAGTTTCAATGTGTGTTTGAATATTTCTGCATTATATAGAATAGAAAGAAAGAAAAGTGCATGGTGCATAGCAAGAATGGCACAGAAAAAACATGCAAAATTCAGTGAATTTTAAAAAAACAGGACTAATCAAAGCTGACTGTGGCATCAGTAATTAGATTAAAAGCCATCTACAATATCAGTGTCATCTATAATATCAGTAATCAAATGTCCCCAGTACAGATTACTGTTTATTTGGCAGTTATCTTGGTGATTATCTACACATTAAAGAACAGTCTGCTCTCTGTTTGGTCGTCAGCAGAATCTTAGTACATAATGACCTCAGGGTACACGAACATTTAACATGTAACAATGTTGTATCTTAATGGATTTAGAAAAGCTTCCATGCTTAGGTAAAAATTGGCCTCACTGGCTATCAAGTGGAAAAAAAATAAAAGTGGTCCTCTATTTTCACCTACCTTATGATTAATATAGCTCAGGAAACAATGACATTATGGATTCAAACAAGATATTAGAGGGGAACATAAGGAGATGTTTATGGTAGGTAAAAATTATCTTGATTAAAATGAGAAACTCAAAGATAAAAGGATAGAAATATTTTAGCACTGCAATGGTATATAAACCATACACTGGAGAATACACAGACGCTATGGCAACTAGAAAACACCTTATGCAATAAAAAGCAAGATAGTTTTCCAACTCAAAATATAGACATACCTTCCTTCTCTTCTACAACTCCCCACATGTAGTACCTTGATTCACTTTTCAACCAATTAACCACAGCAGCATTTGACAACCTATTCACTTACAGTCATCTGAAACTTCTCAACTCCTGTCCTGATTGAGTTCAGTATTCATTCCACACTCTTTTATTGTGAATGTATAACTGAGTTACTAGAACAAGCTGATAGAGAGTCACAGATAGCTTCCATCCCTGACATGATCTGGATTGGTTCCAAGGTGACTGCAGTAAATGTCCTTTCTTCCCTCCCTCATGACTTTTCCTGTCACATCAGCTATGTTCCCACAATATCCTGAGTGTTTTACAGATGGGAGGTCTCTGTATCGAAGCCTAAATTTTCCTCTAGATGGTTGAAAGTAGACACAAAAGTTATAATATATTGAGACAGGGTGGGAAGAAGAGATGAGGCTATATTCCTTGAGTAAGTGATGATGCCACAGGAAGCTGCTGTGTTCTGATCAGAGGTTGCACATGCTCAGCAGAAGTAGAAGGATATAGTTACATCTTTGAATGTCTCCTCATTAAGCACGCCTCCCTCTTATGATTTCACATATGAGGATGTTGTTTCCCTATGAGATGATTCTATGCACAGAGAAATTTTTTTCTTGCTGAATGTTTAACATATACCTCCATGCAATGTTTTCTCATAACACCAGATCAACAGCCTCAATGAAATTTTGCTCAAACACTAATAACACTAAAGATCCTCCTTTCACTGGATCTCATGGCCTTCACTCATGATGTGCACACAGTCTCTCATGTCACCAGAATTTCAACTAGTTACCTCTTCTGCAGAGTGCTGACTCATGATCCCTTAATATAAGACCATGACTAATACAACTATTGCTTCATGTACATTTTTATTAAACATTTAGTTTTGGAAATAAAGATTAAAGGAATGTCTTCACATTTCTCCGAGTGATACAGGAACTTTATTCATAGGAACTTTATTTTCTGTTTTTTTTTCAATTTTTATTAGGTATTTACTTCATTTACATTTCATATGCTATCCCCAAAGTCCCCTATTCCCTCCCCCTCCTGCTCCCCTACCCACCCACTCCCCCTTCTTGGCCCTGGTGTTTCCCTGTACTGGGGCATATAAAGTTTGCAAGACCAAGGGGCCTCTCTTCCCAATGATGGCTTATTAGACCATCTTCTGTTGCAAATGTAGCTAGAGACAC
>NW_018392543.1:10554-20476 GCF_900095145.1 Mus pahari | reverse complement strand
TGCGGGTCCCCTCTCCAGTCCGCTCTCTCCCCGGCAGTGCACCGGAGCAAAGATCAAGGCAGAGGTTTCAACCCAGACCCATGACCCATTGCAATGAACATTTTCAGGTAAAGCTGTCTGGGCATAGAGTATATTGTTTGACACAACATGACAAACCTCAGTTGTCAACAGAGACATGTTCTTATTTGTTTATTTATTTTGGTATTTGGTTTCTTATGCAGGGGGTGTTGCAAGGGCAGAGGGAGGGTATGGAGGGATGGAAGGAGAGTGGGATTGGGGTGTAAATATACAATTCACAAAGAATCAGTAGTAAGTTTCAAACCATTAAAGAGGTTATACTTTTTAATAAGTATAAATAAATTTATGGATGGAATAGCAACTAGGGAACAAATTAGCCACAAATTTGAAGGAGATTGGGAATGCTTTGAAAAAGGAATGAGAAGAAAAATGTATTTAAGAACGTATAATCTCAACATTTTACACAACTATTCAAGCATTACAAGATATTAGTTACCCTATCGAGGTCCAACATTGAAACCATACTGCATAAAAAAACTATACAGACAAATGAAAATCTAACACAGAGATTTGCAAATGAATTCATGGATCCAGATTGGAAGCAGTTGCTCCTGGTAAGTTCCACCATCAGATGGGCACAGGCTGATGACTGGATAGAAAGGAGGCCAGAGACCAAGGTCTTCTGAGAAGCTGGGTAGCAGAGAAGGCTAGGCCTCCTGTACCTCAGGAACAGAATCCCAGGCCTGCTTCACTTGCATGGTCCATGAATTAGGAGGACTCCATCCATCTAGCAGCACTGGCCTCCTGAGGACTGCAGCCTGTACAGCTGCCTCCTGCAGGCTCCAGGCCTGCTGTTTTTTAGTCTTTGAGGAGGGTAAGATCCAAGGAATTAGAAAATTCTTCCAGATGAAAACATCCTTTCCCCAGATGGACCTCATTCATTGGCCAGGATGCCTTTGTGGATCCCACTAGTGCAGACAAGCAAGAGAGCTGATTAACTATGGACTTGGCCAGGATCAGAAAGCTGGCCCAAAACCTGAATGTACGAGTGAGAAGCTGTTTGGTAGCATTTTTGACTTTTTACACATTGGCCAAGTGCACACCAGGGCCATAGCCATGGAGCAACTGCAGAAAAGATACCTCATGAGAGAAGGACTCCTCAAACAGTACAGCCCTAGTGCCCTGGACAGTAATGGCCTGGAAAAACCTTTTCACATAGAAAGGAATACAGCTTCAACTGACTTTCAAGCAAATAACAAGTTTGTAGACCTACAGTATTGGGTGGCAGGGGGTGGGGCAGATCTTTTGGTACCCTTGCCAGGCACAAAGCATGCATATACCAACAATAGCATCAGCATGCATTTTTAATGGAAAAAAACTGGATGATTTTCAAGGTTTAGACAAGACAAAGAGCAGAAAGGATGCTCTAAAACACAGGAAATAAAAACATGAAACAGGGAAATAGGCTGAGGGAGTGGCCAGGTGGAGAGGACATTCCAAGTCCTGAAGCTTCATCTCTACACTTAGCCATTTCCCCTAACCACTTCTCTGCTGGGAATACAGGAGTACCATCTGCTCAGGACTCCAGCTGACCAAAGGACAATTAATAGGATTACCAAGCAGGATCAAGTGACAAAAGCCTTTAATCTTAGCATGAGGGAGGCAGAGGCAGTGAGATGTGTGACTTGGTAACCAGCTTGGTCTACAAAGTGAGTTTCACCACAGACAAGTCTACACAGAGATACACTCTCTCTGTTGGATATTCTTCATTGTCAACTTGAGAATACCTCGAATTATGCAAAATCCAAAATTGGAGGACACATATGCAAGGGATATTTATTAAATTTGCAGAAAGTAATCAGTGTCTTTGAGGTAGGAAAACTTGCTTTTAATGCACATTTTTTTGAGTTTAAAATACACAGGTCACTAATCAGGATCTGAAGGAAGAAAGACACACATCTTTGTTTACGTTACTGTTGTTGTGGTTGTTGTTGTTGTTGTTATCAGCAAGGATTTGTCTGTAATACCACTGGCTGTCCTGAAACTCATTTTGTAGACCAGCCTGTTCACAGAGATGTAATTGATTGATTCAATCCTGAAGTGTTTGGATTAAAGGTGTGAATCACCACACCCAGGAGGAAACACAGAGCTCTAATCCAGACATTGAAGCTGGAGCACACACCTTTAATCCTGCCACACCCTCAGCTGGAGGCCTATATAAGAACTCCAAGGGAGAAAGTTTTCACTTTGCCTGCTTGCTCTCTCCTAGCTAACAAGTCTATTACTTCACTGGCAGGAGAAACTACCTGACTGGGATTCAACTTCTACTGAAGGCCATCAAAGACATTCATCCTGGGGACTGAGAACTTCTGGATTCGTGGACTTTGCTTCCTACCCATCTACTGTGGAATAAGCTCAACTGCAGAATGTAAGTCATTCTAATTAATCTCCTTTCAGGAAAGACAGAGTGAGTGGGAGATCATTTGATTTGCTCTCTTACTCTCTAAACCAGGCACCCCAAGTAGATGGGCTTGCTCACTAGCACTTTCCCTATTTCCAGTCGAATCATTTGCAACAGACAGTTGCCTCCAGAGTGATAGCATCTTACTTGAGAAGCTTCATTCCTTTTCTGTTTGCTTTTTTTAATTTTTGAGTCTAGGTTTTCCTATGTAGCCCTAGCTGTCTCGAAACTAGGTCTGACAAGTCAGGTAACCTTCAGCTCAGAAATCCACCTGCCTCTGGCTCTGTCCCAGGTTTGCTTTTTAGGTGCTGGGAGTAAAGGCTTGTACCCTCAGACTGGGCAGAATCCTGCCTCTTTAGATAATGCAAATAGCTACTAGTAGTGTGGGTTTAAATCTAGCTATCTACAGTGTAATGATTAGGTTGGTATAATGAAATAACTGGAGACTTCTCTGTATTAGAAGGTCAAGGACTTGCCCTCAGTGATCCATGGCTAAAGCTAAGGCGATGAAGAGGTTCTGTCGCAGATTTGTCAAAAATACATCAGATTCTGAAGAATATAAACTGCCAAGTGCACAAGTCTTGCCAGCCCTGAGTACAAGGTCTTCTACATCTGTGCCACTTTCTTTCTGTGNAGAGACAAACGACTACTTTGAGGATGGCTGGATTTTTGTATATGATCCATACTCCTCTCCCTATGTATTTGAGATCAAGGACAACCAGAGATACCAACACAGATTGAATCTTGACCTGGGAAAAGATACAGAAGCCTTCCAGAGTGAAAGTCAGAGGAAGCCACAACTGTCCCCAGGAGACATAAATAAGGAACAACATAGTGGGGAGATAGAGCAACTCTCACCTTGCTTGCTCTTGAGCAAAGGGCTGGAACTTGAGACCTGTGATGGTGGAGACTGCCCTGACCAGGATCCTGCTTCTGACAGACTTAGGGGCCTAGGCTGCTGGGCATGGCTTCCAAGGGTTTTTGGCCAGAAGAAGAAGTGAAAAGGCCACCCAGAACTCTGTTTGGAGACAAGGAGCCCTGATGCCTGCTAAGGATTGCAATTAGGGGATCTTCTGTCAGCTCCTGCTATTACACCAAAGGCACACACTGGGGCAGATGTGTCTTTGCAGCTATCTGGTTTTTGTGTGTTGGATTGTTAACAGCTTTCCTAATAAAAGTGCTAAAAAGCTTAATTTTGTGTCCTTCTTTAATTGGGCAAGTGAAAAAAATGAAGGGTGGAGTGGCTACAGATGAGGATAATATACTGTTTGCTATTTTTGGTTATAAGACTAACTGGTGGTTTGTTGTAAAGGAAGTCCTTAGGTGACCTTAGACATCATGGNTGTCATGTGTGCTGGGACATAAGATAACAAGCACACAGTGAGAATAATTGAACACTTTGGGAAACCCTTCTGCTGAATCAGCATGGATGATGACTGATCCACCCAGATGCTTCCTCCGAATGACTCTAGGGGACACCTGCAACTTCCACTTTACTCCTTCTTCCATCTGTGTAGANTAGGCTAGCCCTGAACTCAGGTTCACTTTCTCTTGCTTCTCTATTATGAGAATTAGAGGCCTGTGCCACCACTTCTGCACAGGACTAACCTTCAGAGCAAATGTCTACATCATATGTGAACTCACCTGCAGAAACATTACTGGCTAAGGTGGAAAGTCAGGACAATACTGGCCCCAACTCAGGAAACCCAGCCACCTGGCCATGAAGGGTGTCTTATATGTGCTTTACAAGGGTATCGTTGAAGAGTTTCACATTTTATAAGCCTTAGTTTAGCTGTTGGTCTTCCAGAAATTCTAGCCTCTCAGTAGGAAATGGATCTGAGGTAGGCATTTTCACTCAGCCAGGTGGATACCTGTGAGTTCCAAACCAGCCTGATTTACACTGAGAATTCTAGAACAGAGAGTGTATACACTGAGAGGAACAAATAAATGAAAGTATGGAGGAAGGAAGGAAGGAAGGAAAGGAGGGAGGGAGGGAGGCTTGTCGAGAGTGAGTGAAGGATGGAGAAATAAAGAGTGATAGATGGTTCTCATGACAGGCCTTTCTGCAGTTCTGGAAAATAAATGGAAGCTGCTATGAAAAGCAGGGCTCAGGAACTGGGAGAGTCAGCTGTGATATTTCTCCTGGGATTTCATCTATGGAAAGAAAGCCTGGGTAGTTAGTAGCTCTCACTCTGCAGCCCACCCTTTCCCTCCAGTGCCAGCTGAGTTCCCTACACCATGCGGAGGATGTGGGTTCTCATGCTCAAGCATGGGCAACATCGGGTGTGATGCCAAAATAATGGTTTTTACTTTGTTGGACTATTGGTTGCAGTTTTACCTTTTCAGTATTCCCAGGAATTTTAAGTGATCTTTCTCCCCCAGGAAGACCTAATCTGTGAACTACTAGGCTAGAGACCAGACTAGAGAGTGATCACACAGATATCAGTGTAAAGAGGACACTTAAGTATCATCACTTACAGTTTACTCCCTGAATTTCATTTTCCTGGAACTCTATGTAGGAAATAAAAAAGCAGTGTATCAAAGTTCTGATNTGCATGTCTTTCCTTTGAANTTTTAACATTTTCTTTATTTCACAGCATTNAGACCTTTCAAAGCAGTTGGGAAGACTCAGATAATAAATCTGGGATTCACTGAGAGAATGAAGGCCTTTCAAAATTTCTCCTGTAAAGTTCAAAACTGGGAGAAGAGTTCAAGATTTCATCAACAATAGAAGAGCCCAGACATTCTTACAGGATTTCTTTTTCTAGTACAAAACTGACTAGAAATAATTTGGTAGNAGAATGGAATGGGGAGTATCTTGAAACTCATAGTTCATCAGTCTCTCTATACCTGCCTTGATTGTTTTTTGGACATTGCAGTATTTTGTTAAGTATACATTTATACAAGTAGGACACTTTTGAGTTTGAATATCATTGAGCTGGATTAGATAGGAAACAAATATGGACTATTTTTCCTTGTTAATCTCTGACCAGTGAAAATGTTGTTAGAGGTGCGTTTGGAGAAGGTGTTTGGCTTAGTTATTGCTCGAGTGTCCAGGTCAGAAGGACAGACACCATAGTTCCCATGACTGACTGGTTAGATCCAGGACATTTATCTCAGGACTCTCCAGCCTGGTCACCAAGCCATGGACATGCTGAGACTGTACCTGCTACATTGTTCTTGTGGAATTCTAGTAGGATTGTGGGACAAAGANTAGGTCTCAAGGGGATTAATAGCTGGAGTCCCTGCCTTTCCATGCCTTGACCCTGTCTAAGTCAGTGTTTGGATTCCTGGAAGAAAATGTTATGACCAAGAAGGAAGTTGGGGAGGAAAGATTGTATTCAGCTTTTAATTACACTTTGCTTTTCATCACCAAAGGAAGTCAGGACAGAAATACAAGCA
This sequence comes from Mus pahari, assembly GCF_900095145.1. Classification (NCBI taxonomy): domain Eukaryota; kingdom Metazoa; phylum Chordata; class Mammalia; order Rodentia; family Muridae; genus Mus; species Mus pahari. The sequence goes on along the minus strand of NW_018392543.1, from coordinate 14,595 downwards.
GGGCAGGAACTTGGAGGCAGGAATTGACACAGAGGCCATGGAGGGTTCTTTTTACTGGCTTGCTTTCCCTGGCTTGCTCAGCTTGCTTTGTTATAGAAGCCAGGGCTATCAGGCCAGGGATGGTACCACCTACATTGAGGGCCCTCTGCTCTTGATCACTAATTTAAAAAATACGTTACAGCTGGATCTCTTGGAGGCATTTCCTCAAGAGACAGTCCTTTCTCTGTGATAACTGCACTTTGTATCAAGTTGACAAACAAAATATGACCAGTAGAGACCCCTAGGTAAATTTCAAACCCATCAGGACAAGAATTATAAACCAATATCCTAACTTAATTAGGTACNTTGAACACACTGAGTCAAATGGCTAATTCACAGACTGATCTCCTACATCTTCTATGTAGTGGACTCTGGATCTTGGGTAGGTTATCTCACTCAGAAATGCCCATTGTATTTACTCTGTTTGCAAGTTGTCATGATTGTGCGTTCTTCAAGACACAGAAATACATTAGAGCATCCTATGAAACTGGCCCCATTGTATTCTGTTTAATGCAGTTTTAAGGTAAACAAACTAATGTGAGAATCAGAAGGAGACCCTGGTGATCATGGACCTGTCTCACAGCACCAAGTACAGCATCCCTTTCCCTTCCCACTCAACAGTACAGGAAAGGCTTTCTGGCTCAGCATCAGACATCAGCACTAAGACTTCCTATGGAAATCCATCCATCAAGAACACAGAGTCAAGTAGGGAGGAGGAGGTTTTAACCACTGGGCAGGAGTTTTATGGGCAAGTGGATGTACTTTCAGGGAAGCAAGCCCCTGACTGTTTACATGATGGTTCTGGTCCCTGTCAGGTGATTTTTGTCCTGAAAAAGTTTCTTTCTGGGGAGGGTGTGGAAAGATGAAATAGGACAAATAATGTTCTTGCTAAACAATCTTAAAAATGTATAAAACTGTATAAAATTTACCAGATGTTACCTACAGTACCCAGGTACAGCATTGAAACCATACAGCATTAAAAATCCATACAAACAAAACTTAACAAAGAGATTTGCAAATGATAGTTGAGAAGTTCTAGTTTATGCAAAAACTGGCAGTGTATTGTTAAATCTCTATGTGAAACACAGGCTTTTTGAAGAGAAAAAAAAATTCTTATGCAAGAATATGCAGTGTGTAACTTGCCAGACTGAAACTTGTTTTTGTCTAAGGTGCTGGGCATGCAATGCACATTCCTTAGAAATCTGACAGTTTTCCAGATGGTGGGTGAGAGGACCCAAAAAGAAAATGAAATTGTGTCTGAGTCACATTCCCTGGGTCATACTGGTGCATAGGCGCCACGGGTCTCATCCAGGGTTTCCTCCTCCCCTTCTGGACCCTGGGTTTGCAATGGATCCCACTGCAGCCTCCCTGGCAAAGTCTGGGTCCATGTGAAACCAAAAGCACCTGGAAACAAAATCAACTATGCTGTTATCAATCAAGGTGGGATTCAGCCTTTACAGGCTGATATAGTACAAGTGGCAGTCAATCGTGAACCAGGATGAGACATCGCAAGCTCAGGCACTGAACATTGGTAATGTGGGAGAGGTGTATTTCTGGATACACAGTGCCCATGGCTGCAGAAGTGGCTGGCCTTGATCTTGCAGGCAGAACTGCAGGTTTTTGCAAATGAACCATTCTGGTTTAGGACTCTCATTGGCTCCTGCTCCCCAATTGATAAGGAAAAGCCTGCAGGTGCACTAATCCAGTACTTATCCAGGACCAAAGGCAGACAATGAGAGTGAGAACCCATCAGTTTTCTGTCTTAGGCTCCTTGTTGCTGGACCAAGAGCATGCCAGGGAAATAACCTTGATGCCTCCTTAAAAAACAAGAGCAGAGAGACCTCGGCCAACTAAGGTTTTAGCGCCCTGGACCACGCCTTCCCTGAATTCCTAGAGCCTAAAGCCAGACCTGCCTTGCCATTGCAAGTTGTACCAGGGTTTTCCCCTTTCTGGCCTTTCCATGAATCCTAGAAACAGGCGATCCAGGTTGAAATCGGCGCTTTGGAAAATGGGCTGGCACAACCCAGAACAGTTTCTTTAAATCATTTACTAAACGATTAAGAAATGGCACAGAGGATTGAAGGCAAATTATTGTGGACGCGGGGGCTGCACTGAAGATTGCCTGCAGTTGGAGAGAATGGAGAGATTTAGGTGCACAGATCCTTTTAGGCACAACCCCCCTCCCCCCCCCCGCTTTAAAATTGCAGAAAGGCGCCTGCTGTTCTCTAAGGTTCCCTGCTGCCAAAGGCCAGCGGGCAGCAGCCAAGGAGGAGGCACATAGCAAGCAATGAATGCGCTCCAGGAGGCCTGGCAAAGTTCAGAGTCTATTTCTCCTGTCCCTGATGGCTGATGCCTGGCACTAGCTGTAGCCACAGATCACAGTGTCGTGTTCTTCGTGGCCACGGTGGGACGCTCTGGAACAGGACCGGGGCTGCGTTGCCACTGTGAATTATTTTCTGCAGCGTCCTCCCGGGTCCCCTGAGTCGTGGGTTTCTACTGCTGTTCCTCCTGGATGGCGCTCACTGAGTCAGGAATGCTGGGCTCCGAGGTGCTCTGGATTCTGCAAGTGTCGGTCCTGGGGTAGATTCCCGCGATTTAACCGATCCAAACTGGAAGCGGTTGTTCATGGTACTCACCGCCATTGTCTGATGGTAACACGCTGAGGACTGAATAGAAAGGAAGAGACCAGGGACCGCGGTCTTCTGAGAAGCTGTGGAGCAGAGAAGGCTGGACCTCTTGCATCGCAGGAATGGAATCCCAGGACTGCATCACTTGCAGGGACCAGAAAGTCGACTCCATCCCTTGAGCAAGTACATGCCTCCCAAGGACAGGAGCCTGTGGAGCAGTCTCCTGCAGGCTACAGGTCAGCAGTTTTTGTAGTCTTCAAGGAAGGTGAAGTCCGATGAATTAGAAAATTTTTCTAGGGGAAAATGTCCTTTTGCCGGACGGACCTCCGTATGAAATCTGTTAACAAACGAAATCGTACAAAAACGCGAAGCCTGCGCGTTCAAACCTTGTTCTGGCGACAAAAGGAAAGCACTGATGAACAAAATCCGGTAAATGGTTTGAATTCATGGTCTGATTTCCTCCATAATCTGCTGAGCACCAAAAGGAACTTGGCTTGCCAGACAAGTCACAGTAGACCAAGAAGTGATACCCAGAGAGTCTAAGCTGGTCACTAACTACCCTGATTTGGTGCTGGGCGAATAGCAGACCTGACAGCGACCCCTGCTGTGAAGCATCACTGTATCTGTGAACCCGGATTCTTGCAGGAATTCCTTCACCTGCCCCCACTCCCAGCTGTGGTTCCTAGCATTGTGGACAAGCGCGGGCGGACTAATCACAGACTTACCCAAGATCGCAAGTCTTGCCTAAAATCCATGTTGTGCTAGTGAGACGTCTTATCCAGGTGTCGTCCTGCGTTTTGCTCCCTTATGTCTGAGGTGACATGAGGAAGGAAAGAGCAATTGAAACCGAATGGCAGTGGAGCCCTGGGCCGAAACAGATGATCATAGGTGCACAGAAAGGAAAACATCTGTGATGGAGATTCGTGTTTTTCCGGAATTTGTCGTCTTTCAGAGGGTGGGTGTCACATGTCTTGGCACACTTGCCAAGTTGAAAACATGCCTTTACCAATAGCATGAAATCTGCTATCAAAAAGAAGCGAAGGATTTTTCAGCGTTTAGAAACATCGAGCGGTGCAGGGAACCAGAAAACATTCCAAAACCCCAGTGTCTGCATCGCGTCTCCTGCATACTCACACCTGGACACCAAGCATTTCTGTCAGCATCCAGGTGCATACGGTCCGAATCGTGGGTTCACACAGAATCCCACTGCAGCCTGCCAGGCAGAATCTGATCCTGTCGACGAAACGAAAGCACCGAGATGCAAAATCACCTATGCGGTTTGAAATCGCCTTCGGACTTCAGCCCATGCCTGCTGACAGCCAAACTGAATTTGGCTCAGTGGAAAGTAGCAAGCACTGTCTAATTGGGAATGTCA
>NW_018392543.1:0-10524 GCF_900095145.1 Mus pahari | reverse complement strand
GAAATCCATCCATCAAGAACACAGAGTCAAGTAGGGAGGAGGAGGTTTTAACCACTGGGCAGGAGTTTTATGGGCAAGTGGATGTACTTTCAGGGAAGCAAGCCCCTGACTGTTTACATGATGGTTCAGGTCCCTGTCAGGTGATTTTTGTTCTGAAAAAGTTTCTTTCTGGGGAGAGTGTGGAAAGATGAAATAGGACAAATATGTTCTTTCTAAACAATCTCAAAAATGTATAAAACTGTATAAATGTTACCAGATATTACCTACAGTACCCAGGTACAGCATTGAAACCATAGAGCATTAAAAATCCATACAGACAAAAGTTAACAAAGATTTGCAAATGATAGTTGAAAAGTTCTATTTTATGCAAAAACTGGCAATGTACTGTGAAAACTCTATGCGAAACACAGGCTTTTTGAAGAGAAAAAAAAATTCTTATACAAGAATATGCCTTGGGTAACTTGCCAGACTGAAACTTGCTTTTGCCTAAGGTGTTGGGCATGCAATCCACATTCCTTAGAAATCTGAAGGTTTTCCAGATGACTGGTGAGAGGACCCAAAAAGAAAATGAAATTGGGTCTGGGTCACATTCCCTGGGTCACACTGGTGCATAGGCGCCAGGGGTCTCATCCAGGGTTTCCTCCTCCCCTTCTGGACCCTGGGTTTGCAATGGATCCCACTGCAGCCTCCCTGGCAAAGTCTGGATCCATCTGAAACCGAAAGCACCTGGAAACAACATCAACTATGCTGTTAGCAATCAAGGTGGGATTCAGCCTCTGCCTGCGGATAGTTCAGGGGTGACAAGTGGTAGTCACTCGTGAACCAGGATGAGACATCCCAAGCTCAGGCACTGGACATTGGTAATGTGGGAGAGGTGTATTCCTGGAGACACAGTGCCCACTGCTGCAGAAGTGGCTGGCCTTGATCTTGGAAGCAGAACTGCAGGTCTTTGCAAATGAACCATTCTGATTTAGGACTCTCATTGGCTCCTGCTCCCCAATTGATAAGGAAAAGCCTGCAGGTGCACTAATCCAGTACTTATCCAGGACCAAAGGCGGATATTGAGAGTGAGAACCCATCAGTTTTCTGTCTTAGGCTCCTTGTTGCTGACCAAGAGCATGCCAGGGAAATAACTGGGAGGCCTCCTTAGAAAACAAGAGCAGTGAGACGCAGGGGCTGCAGTGAAGATTGCCTGCAGAGGGGGAATGGAGAGATTTAGATTCACAGATCCTTTTTGGCACAAACCTGCTCTAAAATTGCAGAAAGGCGCCTGCTGTTCTCTATGGCTCCCTGCTGCCAAAGGCCCCAGGCAGCAGCCAAGGAGGAGGCACCTAGGGAGCAATGAATGTGCTCCAGGAGTCCTGGCAAAGTTCAGAGTCTATTTCTCCAGTCTCTGGTGGCTGATGCCTGGCACTAGCTGTAGCCACAGATCACAGTGTCATGTTCTTCGTGGCCACGGTGGGACGCTCTGGAACAGGACCGGGGCTGCGTTGCCACTGTGAATTATCTTCTACAGCATCCTCCCGGGTCCCCTGAGTGGTGGGTTTCTACTGCTCTTCCTCATGGATGGCGCTCATGGAGTCAGGAATGCTGGGCTCCAAGGTGCTCTGGATCCTGTTAGTGTCGGTCCTGGGGTAGATTCCCGCGATTTCTCTGATCCAAACGGGAAGCGGTTGTTCATGGTAAACACCGCCATTTTCTGATGGTAACACGCTGAGGACTGAATAGAAAGGAAGAGACCAGGGACCGCGGTCTTCTGAGAAGCTGTGGAGCAGAGAAGGCTGGACCTCTTGCATCGCAGGAGTGGAATCCCAGGACTGCATCACTTGCAGGGACCAGAAAGTCAACTCCATCCCTCGAGCAAGTACATGCCTCCTAAGGACAGGAGCCTGTGGAGCAGCCTCCTGTAGGCTCCAGGTCTGCGATTTTTTTGTAGTCTTCAAGGAAAGTGAGGTCCGATGAATTAGAAAAATTTTCTAGGGGAAAACGTCCGTTTGCCGGACGGACCTCCGTATGAAATCTGTTAACAAACGAAATCGTACAAAAACGCGAAGCCTGCGCGGAAAGCACTGATGAACAAAATCCGGTAAATGGTTTGAACTCATGGTCTGATTTCCTCCATAATCTGCTGAGCACCAAAAGGAACTTGGCTTGCCAGACAAGTCACAGTAGACCAAGAAGTGATAAACAGAGAGTCTAAGCTGGTCACTAACTACCCTGATTCAGTGCTGGGCGAATAGCAGACCTGACAGCGACCCCTGCTGTGAAGCATCACTGTATCTGTGAACCCTGATTCTTGCTTGAATTCCTTCACCTGCCCCCACTCGCAGCTGTAGTTCCTAGCATTGTGGACAAGCGCGGGAGGACTAATCACAGACTTACCCAAGATCCCAAGTCTTGCCTAAAATCCATGTTGTGCTAGTGAGACGTCTTATCCAGGTGTCGTCCTGAGTTCTGCTCCCTTATGTCTGAGGTGACATGAGGAAGGAAAGAGCAATTGAAACCGAATGGCAGTGGAGCCCTGGGCCGAAACCGATGATCATAGGCGCACAGAAAGGAAAGCATCTGTGCTGGAGATTCGTGTTTTCCCGGAATTTGTCGTCTTTCAGAGGGTGGGTGTCACATGTCTTGGCACACTTGCCAAGTTGAAAACATGCCTTTACCGACTGCATGAAATCTGCTATCAAAAAAGAAGGGAACAATTTTTCAGTGTTTAGAAACACCGAGCAGTGCAGGGAACCAGAAAACATTCCAAAACCCCAGTGTCTGCATCGCATCTCCTGTATACTCACAGCTGGACACCAAGCATTTCTGTTAGCATCCAGGTGCACACGGTCCAGATCCTGGGTTCGCACAGAATCCCACTGCAGCCTGCCAGGCAGAATCTGATCCTGTCGACAATAAGAAAGCACCGAGATGCAAAATCACTTGCGCGGTTTGAAATCACCTTCGGACTTCAGCTCATGCCTGCTGACAGCCAAACTGAATTTGGCTCAGTGGAAAGTAGCAAGCACTGTCTAATTGGGAATGTCANAAAACGTCCGTTTGCCGGACGGACCTCCGTATGAAATCTGTTAACAAACGAAATCGTACAAAAACGCGAAGCCTGCGCGGAAAGCACTGATGAACAAAATCCGGTAAATGGTTTGAACTCATGGTCTGATTTCCTCCATAATCTGCTGAGCACCAAAAGGAACTTGGCTTGCCAGACAAGTCACAGTAGACCAAGAAGTGATAAACAGAGAGTCTAAGCTGGTCACTAACTACCCTGATTCAGTGCTGGGCGAATAGCAGACCTGACAGCGACCCCTGCTGTGAAGCATCACTGTATCTGTGAACCCTGATTCTTGCTTGAATTCCTTCACCTGCCCCCACTCGCAGCTGTAGTTCCTAGCATTGTGGACAAGCGCGGGAGGACTAATCACAGACTTACCCAAGATCCCAAGTCTTGCCTAAAATCCATGTTGTGCTAGTGAGACGTCTTATCCAGGTGTCGTCCTGAGTTCTGCTCCCTTATGTCTGAGGTGACATGAGGAAGGAAAGAGCAATTGAAACCGAATGGCAGTGGAGCCCTGGGCCGAAACCGATGATCATAGGCGCACAGAAAGGAAAGCATCTGTGCTGGAGATTCGTGTTTTCCCGGAATTTGTCGTCTTTCAGAGGGTGGGTGTCACATGTCTTGGCACACTTGCCAAGTTGAAAACATGCCTTTACCGACTGCATGAAATCTGCTATCAAAAAAGAAGGGAACAATTTTTCAGTGTTTAGAAACACCGAGCAGTGCAGGGAACCAGAAAACATTCCAAAACCCCAGTGTCTGCATCGCATCTCCTGTATACTCACAGCTGGACACCAAGCATTTCTGTTAGCATCCAGGTGCACACGGTCCAGATCCTGGGTTCGCACAGAATCCCACTGCAGCCTGCCAGGCAGAATCTGATCCTGTCGACAATAAGAAAGCACCGAGATGCAAAATCACTTGCGCGGTTTGAAATCACCTTCGGACTTCAGCTCATGCCTGCTGACAGCCAAACTGAATTTGGCTCAGTGGAAAGTAGCAAGCACTGTCTAATTGGGAATGTCAACAAGGCTGGCCATTGGGAGTTGGCTCAAAGCACAGTGCTGGCGCCTGAGCGCCCTCTACTGTGAAGAAGACACAAGCTTGCAGCTCAGAGCTGTGAAGCCTTTATGCTTCTNCAGACTCATTCATTGGCCAGGAACCCTTGGTGGCAACTAGTCCAACAAGTCCAACTTGTGTGGACAGCAAGAGGGCAGATTAACTATAAATTTGGCTAGGATGGGAAAGCTGGCCCAAAACACCTTTAGAAAGGTCAATGAGAAGCAAGGACACTCTACAACATGGGAAATAAAACATGAGACAGAAAAGGGGCCTGGGGGAGTGGCCAGGTGGAGAGGAGATTCCAAGTCCTGAAGCTTCATTTCTACACTCAGCCTTTTTCTCCAACCATTTCTCTGCTGGGAATACAGGATTAGCATTGGCTGAGACCTCTAGCTGACCAAAGGACTACTAACAGGATTTCCAAGCCAGACCTAGTGACACAAGCCTTTAATCTCAGCATGAGGGAGGCAGAGACAGGGAGATCTTTGACTTGGTGGCCAGCTTGGTCTACAAAGTGAGGTTCACCACAGCTAGGGTTACACAGAGAGACACTCTCTGTGCTGGCTATTCTTTGTTGTCGACTTGAATATTTCTCAAATTAAACAAAATCCAAAATTGGAGGAAATNCCTGCAAGGACCTCAATATGAATCTGGAAGCACTGAATCTCATAGAAGAGAAAGTGGGAAATACCCTTGAATGCAATGGTACAAGAGACAAGTTCCTGAACAGAACACCAAAGACTCAGACTCTAAGATCAACAATTGATAAATGGGACCTCATGAAACTGAAAAGCTTTTTTTAAGGCAAAGGACACTGTCAATAGGACAAATCAGCAGCCCACAGATTGGGAAAGATTCTTCACCAACCCTACATCTGTCAGAGGGCTAATATCAAAAATTTGCAAAGAACTCAAGAACTTAGACACTAATAACCCAAATAATTCAACAACAACAACAAAAACTAAACTAAAATGAGGCATAGAACTATGCAGAGAATTCTCATCTGTGGGATCTTGAATGGGCAGAAGCACTTAAGGAAATGTTTAAATTCCTTAGTCACCAGGGAAATGCAAATCAAAACACTCTGAGGTTCCATTTTATACCCATCAGAATGGCTAAGATCATAAACTCAAGTGACAGCACATGCTGGTAAGGATATGGAGCAAGGGGAACATTGCTCCCCATTGCTGGTGGAAATGCAAATCAAAACACTGCTTGTGGACGTTGTACATCGTGGTGCGGAGCCTAGTGCGCACCACGATGTACAACGTCCACAAGCAGAAAACTGGGAACAGTTCCACCTTGAGACCCAGGCATATTACTCCTGGGTAAATATCCAAAAGATGCTCCAACATCTCACAAAGACCCTTGCTCAGTCATGTTCATAGTAGCTTTATTTGTAATAGCCAAAAACTGGAAACAACTTANATGTCCCTCACCTAAAGAATAGATAAAGAAAATGTGGTACACCTACACATTAAAATACTATTCAGCTATTAAAAACCAAGACATCGCCGGGCGTGGTGGCTCATGCCTTTAATCCCAGCACTGGGGAGGCAGAGGCAGGTGGATTTCTGAGTTCGAGGCCAGCCTGGTCTACAAAGTGAGTTCCAGGACAGCCAGGGCTACACAGAGAAACCCTGTCTCGAAAAACCAAAAAAACAAAAAACAAAAACAAAACAACAACAATAAAAAAACCAAGACATCATGAATTTTTCAGGCAATGAATGGAAGTTGAAAATATCATCCTGAGTGAAGTAACCCAGTCCCAAAAAGACATGCATGGTATATACTCACTTATAAGTGGGTATTAGTCATAAAATACAGGTACCACATTACACTCCACAGACCCAAAGAAACAAAACAAGAAGGAAGGCCCAAGCAAGGAAGCTTGAATCTCACTTAGAAGACTGAATAAAGGAGTCAGGCAGATGGAGGAAGAGAGCCGGGAGGGAGGGGGGATATGCAGGAGAATGGGGGATTCTGATGAGGTGTTGAGGAGGACAGGAGAGATGGCTAGGTGGCCATNAAAATGAATGGAAATCTGCAGCTGACAGGAGTGAGGAGGTGGGGGGTATCTCCAGGATGAGACATGGCCTGGGACAAAGGAAGTGCTCAAGAATCAATGAGGGTGATCTTACCTGTGACTCACTACTTTGGGAATATGGAACCTGAAGTGGCCACTTCCTGTATCCATACAGGAACCCCAGTGGAGCAATAAAGACACCAACCCACCCATGGTTTCTCTGTGCTTTCTAAGAGTTTTTGGTCCCCTCTTCCCCCATCCCACCCCCATCTTTTTTTGTGGGCTAGGCAAACCATCAGTTGTCTATAGCCACCAGGGTTCAGCCCTCTCTTCCTGGATAGACTATAAAAACAGTGAGCTCACTGTCTGGCCAGGCTGTGCCTTGTGACACCCAAGCTGCTAAGCAAGCTCTGTTTTTTTCTAAACTATGTAATTGGGAAAAACTAAAACAGAGAAAAGCCTTCAGGGAATGACAAGCAAAGATCCTCCTGGTGTCAGTATAGTGTATACCAAAGAATCAAATTTATGGTCTGCGAGAGTGAAAAAGGCTTTGAATGCCTCAGGTAAGTTAGTGACTACAAAGCCCCAGCCTTTCAGGGGTCATAACAGAAGCCTCTGCCTGCTACCTGGTCTTAAGAGAGTTCTAGGTTTGCTGCTCTTAGGGAAGCTCTGCTCCAGGCTGGTGGAGGGCTTGCTCTGGGAAATAGATTCTGGCAGAGCACAGAGTGAGCGCGTTGCCTGCCTTCTTTCCTGGAAGCCAAAACCTAAAGGCTTGGTTCTCGAGGAGACCCCCCCCCCCGTGGTAATACCGTACAGGCTCATGCTGCAACAACCTCCTCTGGCAAAACAGGGTCCCCAAGCCAGGTGCCTCAATCAGTACTCCAAGAACTCATACTGGAGGTGCCATGGCGAGTGCGGATGGCTCTCTCCCACAAGCTGTGGAGAAGAGGTCCACTTTTGTCAGGCCTCCTGTTTGCCCAGTGTTTTCCTGCCAACTGACTGCTGCTCTTCCGTGTTTGGCACCAGGGAGCCTTAGAGAATGGCAGGCACCTTTGGGCTACTGCTCAATGCCAACCTGATTCCTAACCAAACACCTTCATATCAAATAAAAAACGCACTGGCAACCGCCTCTGGTGTTCTGGCCAGCGTTTTGTTTATTTGGCGTTCTGGAATGTTCTACACAGAGCGCTACTCGGTGTGCAGGTGCAGACCTGTCACCAAAGCACTCTCCCTGCAGTGGAAGCAGGATGGTGGCTGCAAAGTCCGGGCCAGTCACTTCGGCACAGCCTCTACCAAGCAGGGTACAGCCATCAGAGCAGACTCCGTGGTGATTCTCTTAAACATTGTAACTGGAATGGATTCATGTGGAATCGCAACATATCCAGGATAGCAAAACTGTTCCAAAAAGAAACAATGCAAGATGTAATTTCTGGGAGTACTAGCAGTACAAGTTCTCAGTGTGCTGACAACCAGATGCTCGGATAGATGAATCAGACCTGGGCTTCCAGAACAATCCCATACCAGAAGCACCGCCTGATTTTTTTCCTTCCTTCCTCTTCTTTTTTAAAACTGAAGTGCCCAAAATATTCTTTTGGGAAAGGACAGTACCTTTGGCAAATGGTTTGGAAAGCTGAGTGACAACAAGCTTTATAATGCACATAGATTCCTCTCTGTCACCCTATAAAGGACAGCAATTGAGAAGTACCCAAGACCTTCTTGTACCAGAAGGAACTTAAAAGGCTGTCAGGGAAAAAAGAAATGCCAAATCACTTCCTGAGACCTACACTTGCTAAATAGGACTCTGGGCCGCTAAGAAAACAGCGCCACCAACTGGCAAGTTGGATATCATGAAACTGGAAAGATCAGACTCTCTAAGGCTGAAGTAAAACTACTAATCCGGGTGGGGTCAGTGCTTGCTCATCCTTGCTGTTCAGCTGAGGAAGGCGCTAACACTACTCTGAGATTCCTCCTCACTCCAGTCAGAATGGCAATGGTGGTCCTCTAGAAAGCAAAGGAGAGCCAATGCTGGAGAGGCCGTGAGGTTGTCATGACCATCGGGTTACATGGAGAGGTCGTCATGACCACTGGGTTACATGGAAAGACCTGGAAGGTGGAAGAAGAGGAGCAAAAATAACGTAATTACATTTCAATTCAAACATGCCAGGATTTAAAAACTTAATCTTTTAAATTCAGAGTAAATTGCTGTGAGTGCCTGTGTTTTCTTTCTTTCTTTCTTTCTTTCTTTCTTTCTTTCTTTCTTTCTTTCTTTCTTTCTTTCTTTCTTTCCGTCTGTCTGTTTCCCTCTCTCCTTCCACCCCTCTCTCTGACCAATCTAGCCTTGAATTCACAATGATCTGCCTGCCTCTGCATCCTGAGTGCTGGGATAAAAAGCTTGCTTTCCAACACCTAGCTCAGAGTAAATCTATAAGTAAAGCCAGTTCCTTAAATAAACGCTGGGCCGTCTTCTTAAATGGGTTCATTGTTATANAGAGTCAACCCTTTTGAGTGAAAGTCCATCTTTTAAATAAAATGCTATTATTTTCCCCCAAATTTCATCTTTTAATTATGCATATCCTTTTAAAGATGTATTTATTTTATTTTATGAGTGCACTGCAGCTGTACAGATGGTTGCGAGCCTTCATGTGGTTGTTGGGAATTGGAATTTATTTTTGGTGGGGGGGGTTGCTCACTCTGATCAACTCCACTCTTTCTGGCTCCAAGATTTATTTATTATTATACATAAGTACATTGTACCTGACTTCAGACACACCAGAAGAGGGTGTCAGATCTCATTACAGGTGGTTGTTAGCCACCATGTGTTTGCTGGGATTTGAACTCAGGATCCTAGGAAAAGCAGTCAGTGCTCTTATCCACTGAGCCATCTCGCCAGCCCTATGCATATCCTTTTAATAAACTGTCAAATGCCATACAACTTTACCTTCTGAAGGTAGTGTCTATGTTTTGAAGAAAAGCGTATTTAAGAACCTCATAGTAGGCTTTTAATCCTTGACNAAATCTCCAGTCTAAATTTGTTTGGCAGGCAAAAAGGCCTCCTGGGGTCTGAGCGGGCTCTCACTGCTTCATGGTTAGCTTCTCTGCTTTCACTCAAATAGAGCTACCCTAATCAAGAGGCAACGTTTCTATTTGTTGTAAAAGTGCAGAAATTAAACTGTGCCAGGCGACGTTTTCTTAGCCTAGCAGGTATCCTTTCCCTTTGTTGAAGGGGCCACCTGGGCCCTGCACAATAAGGAGGCAGCCAGAGCTGGGTTCTGGATTTCTCTGGGTGTTTATTCCAGGACCCTGGCCAAGGCCAACGGGCTGCAGAGGAACTTGGTCCCTAAATCCAGATCAGCCCTGGGCCAGCACTAGGCCAGCTTCACTGGGCAGTGAACTCAGTCCTTTCCATAGCCATCCACCAGAGCCCCATTCCTTAGTGTGGACCTTTCTAGGTGCCTTTGGGTTCGCTGAGCGCAGCTTTGCTTTCCATTCTTTTCCTTGGCTGACAGGATCACTGATTCCTCTTTCGAGGCCAAGTTTGGTTTTGGTAGTTTCTAGTTTTTAGCCACTGAAGAATAAAAATTTAAAAGGCATGACCTCTACATTCAAGGACCTTGGTCCCCAGCAGGTGACCGCACCCGGAACCTACTTATAAAAGCAATTCTTAAAGTCCCAACGCCCTCTGTGGAATGTCCCAATGCCCCAGGTGTGTGTTGCTCCGAGTAACAGAGTAGAACATGACCTAACTGTTGTCCTCTGTGGAATGTCCCTGCGCCCTAAAACACATTGCTTAATGTAACACCTAGTATAGTTTAACTGTTAAACTGTTAAGTAAATGTGTGACTCTGGACTTCCCCTGTTTCCTGTCCCACCATCCTCCCTCCTTTGTGGTTTCTGCCTTCATAAGCCTGTCACAAATTCGGGTCAGGGTCGAACTCCTCTACCCCTGCGTGGAGTATGAGTTTCGACCCCAGCATGCTGGCCTGAGCTCTTGACTTGTCCTGTCTTCAATAAACTTCCTCGTGTGTTTACAGCAAGTTCGGTCTCGGTGCCTTTTGGGTGCGCGTGAACCCCGAGATTTGAGTGGGGTTCTCCCTTCGGGGGTCTTTCACCACGATAAAAATTATACCGTTTTCTCTGCGCTCTTTGCGAGTTTTTGTATTTTCGTCCTCCAGGTCGACAGGCTTCCTGATGCCTCTGTCGCGGTCAAGTTTGTTTTCCGGTGTTTAGCGACGATATACATCATATCGTTTTCTCTGCGCTCTTTGCGAGATTTTGTTTTTCTTTCTCTTAGCTGATGGGCTCACTATTTTCATTTTTCGAGGCCTAATTTGTTTTCGGTAACAATATAAAAAGTATATCGTTTTTTCTGCGAGGGGTG
>NW_018392542.1:14732-19322 GCF_900095145.1 Mus pahari | reverse complement strand
CTTCTCCAGGCCACCCTCTAACCGGCAGTGGATTGGAGAAAAGATGGCTCATCTTCCGGCTCAGGCCTTGAGACTCCTCCTGGGAAGACACCCCTTCACGGACAGGATAGGCGCTGGGTGTAGGTTCAGGCCAGTAGACTGCTCCCAGGCAGACACCCCTCCTAGGGCGGGAAAGGCACCAGATAACTGGAACCAAAAACGGTATCCTTCCCAGAAGCTGTGACGCCTCTCCAATCTGCCCTCTCCCCACGACATTAATTTTTATAGTATTGATGATGCTGTTAAATAACCACATGCCTCAATGAAGGCCAAGAAAAGCCTGCATTTCAACTATACTCTTTTACAGATGATAAATGCAAGATGTGATAGGTATAGTGAATTAAATTTTAACATGGGATAATATATGATTAATGAGTAAAATATACAATTCCAAAAACTAAGAGAAGAATGAAGCTGGACTTCTCTGCCCATCATTCGTTGGGATCCACTAGTGAATACTCTTTTTCATTCACTCTAGTTCCAGATAATTTTGGACTGGAGTATCTTCGCTCCAAGAACAACACATACGTTAGCTAATGTAGCATTATTTTCAGGAACCCACATATTTGTTAGTGAGCAGAGGATACCATAGTCATTGGTACAATTCTTAGGAATAGAGTTGATTACACTTTGGTAATACATGAGTAACCAGGGCAAAGAATTAGCAGGAGATTAAGACCAAGGTTAGGTCCTCTCTGGAAGGCAGCAAAGAGGAAGGAAGTTAGTGTGCACAAGACTTTGTTTTGCAAAGGGGTAAGGTTGCTTTCTATAATAACCTTTACCTAACCTTTACCTCTCTTGATACTAAGTTACCCTGAAACAAGAAGCTGAACTACAATTCTTTCCCTGGTCTCCCTATGTCTCTTTCCCAGAAGCCTTGCTTCTCTTGCAGTCTAGGCAGGAGAGAGGCTCAAAGCAATTAACTTTTATTGAACAGGGAAGAGAGTCACAGTCACAAAAAGAAAAACTTTTACAAAGCAAATATGATAAACACATATGCATTCATGTATTCTTTCATAGACTCTTGCTGGGACNCACCATTTTTCTCAATAACTTACATGCTTACACACACATGCACACACACACACACACACACACAAACACATACTTACATGTGTGTCTGAAGCAAAAGCCCAAGCACCAGCACAGAAGGAACTCTGTCATTCTATATAAAAAATAAGCTTCAACTTTTCTTGCATAGAAAAAGAAAAAGCTTCTACCTTTCTATTGCTAAATTAAAGAAACTCAAGTCTGTGAAGAAAGAGTGTTATCTTATCAGTAAGAAGAAGCCTGCCTTGCAGTTAGGGAAGAAACTATCGCATTGTAAGGAGAAGGCTGCCCATCCTCTCTGATCTCTGCTCTGCTGGCTTCCTTTTTGTTCATTTTTCAGCCCTCATCTCCATAATGATTTTATCATAATACTGAAAATTAAGGCAATCCCACTAAAATCAGGCACAAAACAAGGCTAGCAATTCTCTCCCTATCTATTCATCATAATACTTGATGTTCTAGCTAGAGCAATACTACAACAAAAGAAGATCAAAGAATACAAATTAGAAAGGAAGAATTCAAGGTATTACTATTTGCAGATGACATGATTTTAAACATAGAGGCTCCTAAAATTCTACAAGAGAACTCCTACAGCTAATAAATAATGTCAGCAAAGTGGCTGGATGTCAGAATACCTCTAAGAAATCAGTAGCCTTCCTTTATACAAATTAAAAATAGGTTGGGAAAGACTTTAGGAAAGAACATATTTCACTGTAATCAAAAATATTATAAAATATCTTGGTGTAACTCTAACTAAACAAGTGAAAGATCTGTGGGACAAGAACTTCAACTCCCTGAAGAAAGAAATTGAAAAAGATATCAGAAGATGGAAAGATCTCCCATGTTCATGGATCAGAAGGAATAACATACTAAAAATGGCCATCTTATTAAAAGCAATTTACAAATTCAATGCAATTGCCATCAAAATTTCAACACAATTCTTAACACACCTTGTCAGAGCAATTCTCAACTTCATATGAAAAACACAAAACAACCAACTAGTCAACCACTCAAACAAACAAATACCCACAATAACTAAAATAATTGTGAACAATAAACAACATCTGAAGGTATCATTATTCCTGTCCTCAAACTGTAGTATGGAGCAATAGTTATAACTAGATTTCTGCATGTAGAAGAATGCAAATACATACACATTTATTATCCTGCATAAAACTCAAGTGGGAGTATTTCAAAGACCTCAATATAAAACAGACCAGATAGAAAAGTTGAACAGAGATGTGAAAACCAACATCCTTGTGTCGTTCAAGTCCTTGAAAATGGCACTAATTTCCTCAATTCCTCAAAATATGCAATGTTTTTATTAGTTCACTATTTACCCTGTCATGTCCAGTGCCTTCTAATTGGCATTTCCAATAACAGTAGCATGTATTCCAAATGCCAGGAGACAAATCTGTGAATTCTGATGAAGTCTAAGAATATCTAACACAAATGTGAATTCTGTAATTGGGAGAAGCAAGTTAAATTGTGGATCCACTGGACATATGTAAATTTTACTTCTGTCAAAACTTCACTAATCACCTGACTTCCATAATTCCATACTTTTTCTAATGGGCCACAATGCTTTTGAGCCCTACTGCAGTCATTGTAAATTGAGAATCAATATCAATTATATCCTGAAAAGTTCAGTTATTTCCTTCCTGCCAGTGCACAGTAACAAACCTCGAAAAGCAGGTTTTCCTTAAGTGACAGAGTCTTAATGAGGAGGAACAGAGAAGAGAACATAAATAAGGTAAGAGAACTAGGACCAGGATTTCTATAACAAGATGATAAGTCATAGCAAGGAAGTTTATTAAGATGTGCAACATCTTACATATAGGTTTTAGGAGGAAAATGGTATGAGGTCCACAAGAAGCTTATTAAGCAATGTTGTAGGAGGTGAATACAAAATATCAAGTGTTTCAAAAATAAAGTATGGAGTGACTTTAGGACTAATAACTATAGTACCTTAGGAAAAGAAGAGATGACTTCTCAGGATCAAGTCATAAACTCTTCCCAAGGCTTTTTCAAGCATGTTCTTGGTTCAAGGAACTATGATCCTTCTCCATGTATCTGAGTCTCAGGGAAAGCCTTGGATCTACCTTGGATCTCAACAGTTACATTTGTAAAGCAATAAGCTATCTCTAATAAAGGGTTGTGGAAAGGATAACAATAAAATTAGTGTATTTTAGTGGATTTTAACAAGGTCCTTCCTCAGTCTAATGTGTCCATTGTTTCATTCAAGGGGATCTGATTCTGAAAACTGGTCCAAGTTTGGAACTCAGTTCATGGGCCCATATTCCCTCATACCATGATTCAGTGAAATTTTTCATTTATTTCTGAGAATGTTTCTCCCTATACAGATCAATGAAAAGTTTAGTGGGCTTCTTAATTTATTTTATTCCTAGAAGCATGTCAACTGACTAGTCAGTAGCAAAGTTCATAGGAATCCTGCCACCATAGAAATCACATGATCAGTGCTACCCATTACTTCTAGGACCATTGTGGACATTGCTTTGCTCATGCCACTTATGATAATTACTGTTGTCTTGCCTTCATTGTTTCAATACTGCCACCTCCCAGTTCTTACTCTGGCATAAAATTAAACTTATATTGTGTTTATTTCATTCAACCAAGTAGCATTAACTTCAACCCTAACTCTGAAACTAGAATAACAATAAAACTCTTCTAATGTGCTAGTGCCCCTCCAAATATTTTTTCTTGAATTATACTTTTAGTGATAAAGGTGTTTTCTCACATCACAACAATTAGTTTTATATGTCTAATCCACTCTGGAATTGATATTTCTCTAAGGTTTAAAATCCCTATATCAATACTAAGCCAAGAGATATGAGACATCTCCTGATCCTTTTCAGTATATCACATCTTGACAAATGCTTCTACCAACCTACTAAATATACTTTGACACTTTATATAAATATAAATTAATACTTTTAACTGAGCAAGATTCCATATAAAACATAGAGTCTTCATTCAGTGAACTTATACATAAAAAATTACACTGATTCAGTTTTATGTTCTTTCTACTATCATCCCACACCCTTACAATTCATTCCCAGAGATATTTCCCATGCTTCTACTTTAATTAATTAGTAAGTTCATTTACCACTTTATTGGTGTAATGTAAGTTATCATGGGCTAGGCTTTCCATCTCCTCTCTTGATTCCTGCTTAGCCTTTAATCTGGATAGAGGCATAGAGGACATGATGTACAATAATATTGTTGTGACTATTAGCTCCTTTAGGAAATGTCACTGCTGATTGGTCAATAAATGATCAGTTCCCTCGGGCAAAGGCAGGGAGAGCAATACTACAGGGAATATATGTTGAAGAGCAGGGCATCCTCTGATAAGGATCCTTCTCCTCTTCCTCTTCCTCTTCCTCCTCCTCCTCCTCCTCCTCCTCCTCCTCCTCCTCTTCTTCTTCTTCTTCTTCTTCTTCTTCTTCTTCTTCTTCTTCTTCTTCTTCTTCTTCATCATAT
>NW_018392542.1:0-14646 GCF_900095145.1 Mus pahari | reverse complement strand
TATATAAGGAAATGGAAAGGAGACAGTTTTGTTCATTGCCTGATTGCTCTCANTTCATTATTGTGGCTGTCCAACAGTCAAAGACAAACTGCTGTGTTATCTGAAAGTGGGGCTGGAAATGAAAAATGAGAGTGTATAAGAAAAGAATGAAGCCAAGACAAAGTTTCTGATCAAGGTTCAAGTTTTAATATTTAGCACTCTGTTTATATAGGGAGACCCCACAGACCGATTCTTTGTTTTGGCTCTATTGAATTGAAAAGCAAGCTCAGCAGGCAGTCAACTTTTCAAAGCTCCTTTCTTAACTTAATAAAGATGAGCTGGATAAGGGCACAAGATTTATTTGCCTTCCATAATCCTGTCTAGGGAGTAGAGTGGCTAGGTGGCCATGTATATTGTAGGTCATTGTCTATATTACTCCTTCTTACCTGTCATGGATGACAAACATAACTCTTGATGTTTGATTCTTAGGTCGATTGGAGCTCAAAAACCCTCCTACCCATCTCTGGCTACCAGCCTTCAAAAGCAAACTCTTTCTCATTTACACAAAAATCATTAAGGACATATGAATTTGTACTCAATGCATTTCTCTATAATGATGAATAACTACCATGATGAACACCTGAGCTTGATGAAAGTGATCCTGTGTGAAGGCAGCCAATCTGTTTCCAAAAGTTAAAAACAAGATTAAAGTTGTCAGTTCTGGATGGTGCCAGCCCGGGACACCTTGGACATGAACTCGGGGGGGGGGGAGCGGTCCCAAGGTCCCCAGAGGATTCTGCATGCCACAGGTGCCTTAGCACACCGGGGTTCTTAGAATCACTGGTGAGTGGAACACAACATCTGTTCCAAACAGACGGGTGGGGCTTGTGCCAGCAGGAAAAGGAACACAGGAAAGCCACTCAAAGAGTGGCTGCGGTTCAGTCTGGTTTGTTCCAACCCCAGGCAACCTTAGGCACGAACTTGGTGGACAATCCCACAGTCCCCAGGTGACTCTCCATGCTGCAGTCACCCTAGTACACCCAGGATCTTAGGCCAACTGGTCTGGGTTAAAGAAAAATCTTCTTAGAAAACCAAGAAGATAGAATGATAAGAATTGCTGCCTGGCATTTGAATGGTGGCATCTTAGTTAGAGTTGTAATTTGTTTTTTAAAAATTCTTTTTGACCTGTGCACCTTCCCTGCCAGAGGAGAATTGGCCTCCATGGAGGGCTCTGACCCCAGGATTCAGGTGAGAATGCCATCTTGTATCCCAAGTCTCTCAGAGACCAGTCATCACAGGAGAACTGGTAGACCACAGAAGCTACAGAGCTTCTTGGACAGGGTCCCTTTGGGCCTTTATCTTCAGGCAGGAGGTGGATCTGAACTCAAGACCTCTGAGCATCTTCCCTGCAAGAGGAGAACTTGCATCTGGCGAGGGCTCTTACCACTGCCACTTAGGAGAGAGTTGGACTCCCAGGAATGCTGACAGAGGCTAACAGAATCACAGGAAGAACAAGCTCCAGACAGAGACAGTCAGAGATTACCAGATGGCTGAAGGCAAATATAAGAATCTTAGTAACAGATACAAAGACCACTTGGCATCATCAGAACCCAGTACTCCCACCACAGTGAGTCCTGGATACCCCAACATACCCAAAAAGAAATATTCATGTTTAAAATCATATTTCATGTTGATGGTAGAGGATTTTAAGAAGGGCGTTAATAACTCAGTTGAAGAAATTCAGGAGAACACTGCTAAACAGGTTAGAAGTCCTTAAAGAGGAAGCACAAAAATCCCTCAAAGAATTAAAGGAAAACACTGCTAAACAAGTTGAAGTCCTTGAAGAGGAAACAAAAAAATCCCTTAAAGAATACAGGACAACACAACCAAACAGGTAGTAGAATTGAACAAAACCATCCAGGATCTAAAAATGGAAGTAGAACCAATAAAGAAAACCAAAAGGGAGACAACTCTGGAGATAGGAAACCTAGGAAAGAAATCAGGAACCATAGATATGAGCATCAGCAACAGAATATAAGAGATGGAAGAGAGAATCTCAGGTACACAAGATTCCATAGAAAATATAGACACAACAAAGAACATGCAAAAAGATCCGAACTCAAAACATCCAAGAAATCCAGAACACAATGAGAATACCAAACCTAAGGTTAATAGGTATAGATGAGGAGGAAGATTTTCAAATAAAGGGCCACTCAATAACAAAATTATAAAAGAAAACTTACCTAACTGAAAAAAGGAGATGCCCGTGAACATACAAGACAACTGCACAACTCCAAATAGACTGAACCAGAAAAAAAATTCCTCCTGAAACATAATAATCAGAACAACAAATACACTAAATAAAAAGACTTTTAAAAGCAGCAGGGGGAAAAGTTCAAGTAACTTATAAAGGCAGACCTATCACAATTACACCAAATTTCTCACCAGAGACAATGAAAGCAAGAGATCCTGGACAGATGTTATATAGACCCTAAGAGAACACAAATGCCAGCACAGGCTGCTATACCCAGCTAAAGTCTCAATTACCATAGATNGAGAAACCAAAGTATTCCATTACAAAACCAAATTTACACAAATCTTTCCATGAATCCACCCCTTCAAAGGATAATAAACTGAAAACTCCAACACAAGGAGGGAAATTACACCCTAGAAAAAGCAAGAAAACAATCCTTCTTTAAGTAAACCTTAAAGAAGATAGCCACAAGGACAGAATCCTAACAACAAAAATAACAGGAAGCAACAATTACTTTTCTATTATACCACTTAATATCGATGGACTAAATTCCATTATACCACTTAATATCGATGGACTAAATTCCCCAATATAAAGACATAGACCAACAGACTGGCTATATAAACAGGAACCAACCTTTTGATACATACAGGAAACCCACCTCGGGGACAAAGACAGACACTACTTCAGAGCAAAAGGCTGGAAAACAATTTTCCAAGCAAATAATCCCAATAAAGAAGCCAAAGGAGCCATTTTAACATGGAATAAAATCAACTTCAAACACAAAGTTATCAAAAAAGACAAGGAGGGGCACTTCATACTTATCAAAGGTAAAGTCTTCCAAGATGAACTCTCAATTCTGAATATCTATGCTCCAAGTGCAAGGGCATCCACATTCATTAAGGAAACTATAGCAAAACCCAAAGCACACATTGAACATCACACAATAATAGTGGGCAGCTTCAACACCCCACTCTCATCAATGGACAGATCTTGAAAAGAGACACTAAACAGAGACACATTGAAACTAACAGAAATTATGAAACAAATGGATTTAAAAGATATCTACAGAACATTTTACCCTAAAAGAAAAGGATATATCTTCTTCTTAGCACAACATGGTACCTTCTCCAAAACTGATCATATAATTGGTCACAAAACAGGCCTCAACAGATACAAAAGTATGGAAATTATCCCATGCATTCCATCAGATCATGACTGACAGAGGGTGATATTAAATAACAAAAAATTAATAAAAAGCCAACATTTATGTGGAAGCTGAACAACACTCTAATGAATGATAACTTGGTCAAGGAAGAAATAAAGAAAGAAATTAAGGACATTTTAGGGTTTAATGAAAATGAAGCCACAACATATGCAAACTTATGGGACACAATGAAAGCATTCCTGAGAAGAAAACTCATAGCTCTGAGTGCCTACAAAAAGAAACTAGAGAGAGCATACACTAGTAGTTTGACAGAACAAAAACACCTAGAACAAAAGAAAGCGAATTCCCCCAAGAGGAGTAAATAGAAGGAAATAATCAAACTCAGGGCTGAAATCAACCAAGTGGATACAAAAAGAACTATACAAAGAATTAACCAAACCAGGAGCTGGTATTTGAGAATGTCAACAAGATAGATAAACACTTAGCCAGACTAACTATAGGGCACAGGGACAATATCCTAATTAATAAATCAGAAATTAAAAGGGAGATATAACAATCGAACCTGAGGAAATCCAAAACATCATCATATTCTACTATACAATGCTATACTCAACAAACCTGGAAAACTTGGATGAAATGGACAATTTTCTAGACAGATACCAGGTACTAAAGCTAGATCAGGATCAGATTAACGATCTAAACAGTACCATATCCCCTAAAGAAATAGAAGCAGTCATTAATATTTTCCCAACCCCCCCCCCAAAAATAGAGCCCAGAATCAGATGGGTTTAGTGCAGAGTTCTATCAGACCTTCAAAGAAAACTTAATTCCAATTCTCCTCAAACAAATCCAGAAAATAGAAACAGAAGGTACTCTACTCAATTCATTCTATGAAGCCACAATTCCTCTGATACCTAAACCACATAAAGACCCAACAAAAATAGAGAACTTCACACCAATATTCCTTATGAATATCGATGCAAAATTATGTAATAAAATTCTCCCTAACTGAATCCAAGAACACATCAAAACAACCATCTATCATGATCAAGTTTCATTCCAGGGATACGGGGATGGTTTGATATACAGAAATGAGTCAACATAATCCATCAAATAAACAAACTCAAAGACAAAAACCACATGATTGTCTCATTAGAGGCTGAGAATACATTTGACAAAAATCCAACACTCATTCATGATAAAAGTCTTAGAAATATCAGGAATTCAAGGCCCATACCTAAACATAATAAGAGCAATATACAGCAAACCAGTAGCCAACATCAAAGTAAATGGAGAGAAGCTGGAAGCAATCCCACTAAAATCAGAGACTATGCAAGATGCCCCCTTTCTCCCTACCTATGCAACATAGTACTGGAAGTCCTAGCCAGAGCAATTAGACAACAAAAGGTCAAGGGCGTACTAATTGGAAAGGAAGAATTCAAAATATCACTATTTAAAGATAATATGATAGTACATATAAGTGATCCTAAAAATTCCACCAGAGAACTCCTAAACCTGATAAACAGCTTCACTGCAGTAGCTGGATATAAAATTAACTCAGACAAATCAGTGGCCTTTCTCTAAAACAGGATAAACAGGCTGAGAAAGAAATTAGGTAAACAACATCCTTCAAAATAGTCATAAATAATATAAAATACCTTGGTGTGGCTCTAAGTAAGTGAAAGATCTGTATGATAAGAACTTTAAGTCTCTAAAGAAAGAAATCAGAGAAGATCTCAGAAGTTGGAAAGAACTCCCATGTTCATTGATAGGCAGGATTAATATAGTAAAAGTGGCTATCTTGCCAAAAGCAATCTATAGATTCAATGCAATCCCCATCAAAATTCCAACTCAATTCTTCAAAGAATTAGAAAGGGCAATTTGCAAATTAATCTGGAATAAGAAAAAACCTAGGATAGCAAAACTCTTCTCAATGATAAAAGAACCTCTGGTGGAATCACCATGCCTGACCTCAAGTTGTACTACATAAGCAATTATGATAAAAACAGCATGGTACTGGTGCAGTGACAGACAGGTAGATCAATGGAAGAGAATTGAAGACCTGGAAGTGAACCCACACACCTATGTTTGAAAATCCCCCTAATTGGGACCCTCACTCAAGCCCTGGGATGATGTGATGCCCAAGAACACATGAGAGACCAGTCTTGATGCAAACAGCAAGAAGTTTAATCTCGAAAGGCCAGTGCACTGGGACTACTCTTATCCCACTCAGGGGTACAGGAGCAGACAATGAGCTCAAAGGGTAAGGGGTTTATAAAGGCAGAAACCACAAACACCTGGCATTGGGCTACAGCATTTGGCCCAACTCTTCTCTCTCAGGATCTTTCATTCCCTACTTTTTCTAGTAAATAGTTCTAAGATTAGAACTAGACACTATCTTTTTCTTGAAGCTCCTGGATTTTTAAGGTATGATATTGTTGTTTTAAGACAAAAAGCTGTACTGTACTCTCTCTCTAATAAAGGCTACTAGCTGATTGAAACGCATGGTCCTGTTATAAAAAGAAGCAACAAATAAGCAAGGGTCCCATAAGGGTGGAAATAAGAGTGGTCAGTGAAGGGGTCTTATTAAACCATCCTTCAAACCATCCCTGACTGGCATCTCTTTCCCTCTGCCTTTTGTCTGGTCGTTCTCTCAGGTTTTTTTTATAGAATCTTCGATTACTCCAGAATGATCTATATAAAAGCAACACTCTTCTTAAAGTGCAGCACATAGCCCTCCTTCTTTTAAAAACAGCAAGTCCAGACCCCTCCTATTTTGTAAGACTACTTCTGAAAGTGAAGTTACAGATGTTTTAAGTCTAGTTATGGATTGTTCTAATGCTCTCAAATCCTCACTCCTAGCTGATTTTCGTTCTTGGAAATAATGGTGCTGTTGTATGAGAGCAGTAGTGCCTGTCCCTACACCCACAGTGACACTGATGCCCAGGATGACTACCAAGGCCAATGTGACGGGCTCTCTCTGATAGCGGGTTAGACGCCCGTCAAAATGTCTACAAAAGAATTAGTAGGGTGGTAAAGGATTCTAGGCACTAACTGTGTGAGTATATAATAGTCTTTAGTATTATCAAACACTAAAGTAGATACACAAGGAGTTAATCCTGTACTGCAGGCCCATCATTTTTCTAGACCAGGGAACAGATACTTGATGTCTCAGCTCTCCAGAGTGGTATTACATAGGAGTCCATAAGCAGCCGGTGGGTTTCCAAGGCAGGTACCTGTACCTGTAACTTCAAGAAGGGTTAATCTATGGTTGGTTCTCCAAACACAAGCCTCAGGGCTGGAGGTGGTAATGAATGTTCCAGATACTGCAATCCCTTCAAAATAAGGAGGTCCTGAAGCTAGGCAAAGCCAACAAAACTCAGTCATATAGGGATTGATTTGGTTCATTACCTTAAAGTTCCATATACAAGGTTGATTAATCACTGTCCTGTCTTGGCTGGGGCTATGGAAAGGTTGCTAAAGGGGTAAGAGATGAATGGGGAGAGGGGGGTAAAGTTGGGGAAGGTTGCAGTCCCAGAAGTGGTGGCTTAGGGATCGGGGGGACCTTTGTCAATCGGTACCTGGATAGGAACCACCAGCCAAGTCGGGGGATGTTCTGAAGTCACGATCCTTGCCCTCCCCCATATTTGCAAAGTACAGTGCCTCAAGTCATGCCCCCTAATCACTGGGTAAGATTGTACATCTGCCCCTCTTTAGTGAACTGCAGTCTTATATTATCTAAATCTGTACTTCTGCATAACTTATCCTCATACAACCCCTTTTTAGGTTCTGGATTAACAAAGGAAAAAACCAGTCCATACCTGGCAGATGGACGAGGTGGCCCACTTCCAGTGTTCATCATTGGAAGTAACACAACTCCTCTCTGCAAAAGAATTCATGGGGCCCTCCACACTCGGGACCCTTTTTAGACTTGGGGCAGCTATAGAACCCATAGCTCTGGACCTTATTGTTGGTGGTGGTGGTGGGGTACTTGCGGCTGCAGAATTAATTTGGTGGAAACAAAAGTATAGGGGCGGCCATCATGTCCCTGGAGGTGCCACCCTAGAAATGGCAAAAACTACTTCTCCTGTTTGAGATAGCACTTGCCAATCAACTTCTGGGAAGCATGGGGATTATAGTTAGCCATGTTCATCAGTCTCATTCCTTCTGTGACAAGGACACAGCTTAAGAGTGTCATCCATAGTTTCCAGGTCCCATTCATCTTTAGGGGGTGGTACCTTCTTGAGGTGTGAAGCATGAATCCAAGCAGCAATCCCCTCTATGTTCACATTGTCTGACCTGATTACCTTGGGGATCCCAAATCTGGGGAATATTTCTTCAAGGATATTCATAGCCACAACTTTGGCAGTTTCATTTTTGGTAGGGAAGGCTTCAACCCATCCTGAAAAAGTATCTATAAACCCTGACAGATACTTCCACTTGTATCAGGCAGGTTTGACTTCAGTAAAATCCTCTTCCAAATAGGCTCCTGGCCTCTCTCTTCATAGTCTTCTTCCTGGGGTAAAAGGCGACTTTCCCGCACTTGTCAATGCACAGGAGTGGCAGCTTCTTGCCACCTCTTGCACAATATAATAAAGTCCAATAACATAATAATTAGAAGTTTGTACCAATTCTTTAAGCTTTTTGGCTCCCAGATGAGTCCGAGAATGTAAGTTTTTAATGTACTCACACACCACTTTGCTGGGTAGGATGGGCTTCCCATCGCAGATATGGGTTCCATAAGGGGTATGTGTCTGGTGTCCTAATGCTTCTATAGAATCTAGATCTTCTTGAGAGTAATGGAAGCTGCTTTCCTTTAAATCAGGCCAATCAATTTCTGGGTGTAGATTGAGTATTATGGTGCCTTGAGCTGCCTGTTTGGCTGTCAAGTCAGCTATCTGGTTTCCTTTGGTAACAAAATCAAGTCTCTTTTGGTGTCCTGGAAAATGCATGATGGCCACCCTTTTTGGTAAGTGGATGGCCTCAAAATTTCTTCTTTGTTTTTAATTTCATTTCCTGCCGAGGTTAACAACCCCCTCCACTAGTAGATGGCACCACATATATGGGCCGTAGCAAAAGTGTACCTGCTGTCTGTATAAATGTTGATGCTTTTACCCTCTGCCAAACGGAGGGCTTGAATTAAAGTGATGAGTTCAGCTTTTTGGGCCAAGGTCCCCTCTGGCAGGCTACTGGCCCAAATGACCTTTTTCCATCCACCACCACTGCCCCTGCCCTCTGCTTACCTTCAACCATGAAGCTGCTGCCAGCTGTATACCAGCTAGAACTCCCTACTCAGGGCTGGTCTTTCAGATCTCTTGTAATTCCAGTCTCTTCTGCCAAGATGTTGGCACACTGATGGATCACCACTGAATCTCCAATCTCAGGCAGCAGGATTGCGGGGTTAAGAGTAGCAGGGGTTGCAAAGATTACATGGTCAGTCAATAAAAGGGTGTGGTAGTGGGTCATGGAAGAGTTGGTCATCCATTGTTCAGGGAGTTGTTTTATTATGCTTTTCAGAGCATGGGGGGCTATAATAGTAACTTTTTGTCCCAGAATTAATTAGTCAGCATCTTTGACAAGGAGAGCCAGAGCTGCAATGGCCTTGAGGCATGATGGCTATCTGCTAGCTACTGAGTCCAGTTTTTTTGATAGGTAGGCCACAGGCTGCTTCCATGGCCCTAGGGTTTGGGCTAGGACTCTTCTCAATATCCCAGCCCCATTCATCTACATACAGACTAAAAGGCTTGTTGAGGTCCTGCAAGAATAGAGCCAGGGCACTGAGCAAAGCCTGTTTGATCTTGTAAAAGGCCTCCTGTTGTACCTCAGTCCATTCAAATTCACCTCCTTCTTTAGTAAGAGGATAAAGCAGGGTGGCAATTCCAGGTATTCATAACCTGCAAAACCCAGCCTTGCCCAGGAATTCTCTTACCTAGTGGGGGTTAGTCGGGGCCAGAATCTGGGTCCCCGTCTTTTTCTGGACCTTCATCGGCCATTTTTTCCCATCTCTCAAGGCATATCTCAGGTATGCTCATATAAATGAGCATTTTTGGCTGACACCCAGTACCCCAACTTACCCAGTTCTGCCAGGAGGTTTTTAGTCCCCTGCTGGCATTTTTACTTGGTGGTAGTAGCCAGCAGCATGTCATCAACATATTGCAAAAGGATCACTTGTGAGTTAGTAGCCCTAAAAGAGGCTAGATCTCGATGTAATGCCTCATCAAATATAGTAGGGGAGTTTTTAAACCCTTGTGGCAGCCTGGTCCATGTCAATTGTCCAGTAACTCCAGATTATAGGTCTCATCACTCGAAAGCGAAAGTGGGATGGCTAGAGGGGTGTAGTCTTAAACAAAAGAAGGCATCCTTTAGATCTAAAACAGTATACCATTTTTTTCCTCTGGTGGCAATGAGCTGATTAGATTATATGGATTTGGGACAGTGGGATGTATATCCTGAATGCTCTTCTTGATGTCCCTCAGGTCTTGTACTGGTCTATAATCTCTAGTTCCCAGCTGATTGACAGAAAAGAGGGGGGTATTCCAGGGGGACTGGCATGGGACTAAGATGTAAGCTGCAAGAATCTCAGAATATGGGGTCTGATTCCTTCTCATGCCTCTTGACTTATTGGGTACTGTTGAACCCCAATTGCAGTGGCATCCATCTTTAGTCCCACCACTACTGGAGGTACTTGCTTCACCATCTCCATCCCCAGTGTTTCCTCCCATACTTGAGGAACAGCTGTCAACTAGCCTTTAATGTCAAAGCTGGTTCATGTTGGGGCTTCATATAAGCGATATTCTTCTTCCATCCCTATAGTCAAAATAATGGAAGTTGGGGTGTTCAACAGGAGATTTCTGGTCCACCATACGTAAACCTGATTTGAGCCTTTAATTTAGTCAATAAATCTCTTCCCAGTAGTGGGGCAGGACACTCAGGTATCACCAAAAAAGAATGGGCCACTTGCTTTTTCCCCAAATTAATAGTTCTAGAAGTCGTCCATGGGTAAGACTTTTGAAGTGTAGCCCCAATTACAATAGTTCTTTCATTTTTTTTTTTTAGTTTCCCTAAAGGTTGTTTTAAGACTGAATATTCAACTCCCATATCCACCAGGAATTCCACTGGTCTCCCTTCCACTTTTAGGGTTACTCAAGGATCTGGGAGGGGCTTCCAGCCCCATCCCAGTTAATCATTGTCTTCTCCCAAAGTCAGCACTTTTTGTTTGGGGTCCTTGTTTTACTTCTTGGGGCATTCTCTAGCCCAATACCCTTTTTCCTTGCAATAAGCACATTGATCCTTATCCAAGGGCCCTGTAGGTCCGTGGTTTCGGGTACCAGAGCCTCCTTCGGGGAACCTCCTGAAGCCCTGGTATCCTGGCTGCCTTCCTTTTCTTTTCTTTTCTTTTCTTTTCTTTTCTTTTCTTTTCTTTTCTTTTTCTTTTTTCTTTTTTCTTTTTTACAACTAAGGCCAAGATTCTAGTCAGATTTCTTTCCTGCCTGTGATCCCACCTTTCTTCTCTTTCTTCAGCTTCCCTTTTTTCCCTTTCTATCTTTTCTTCTTCTGTTTCTCTCTTGTGATACACTTTTTCTGCTTTTTTCACTAAATCTGATAAAGCAAGGTCTTGCAACCCTTCTAATCTCTNCANCTTTTTCTTAATGTCNGATGCTGACTGNCNTATGAAAGNCACTGTCNCCTNTTGCCCCTCTNAGCTGGGGTCGAAAGGAGTATATCTTCGATAGGCTTCCATGAGTCATTCTAAAAACACGGGTGGGGTTTGTATAGGGCACTGAAGTACCTCTCTTACCTTAGCCAAATTAGTGGTGCATCTTGTTGCCCCTCAGAGGCCTGCCCCCAGAGTCTGGTGATAGATGAACACTCACTCCCTACCTGCTGCCTTGTTGAAATCACAGTTAGGATGGTCCAAAGGGAAACCATTCGGGAGGGTTGTGGGAAACCCGTTGGGGCCAGGAACATTTTTTCCTGGCTTCATGGAGAATCCTCTCTTTTCTTCAGTAGTGAAGAGGACTTGTAAATCTTGCTGACAATCATTCCTGGTGGAGGGCTGATGTGAAAACATGAACAATTCAACCAATGCCATTAATGAGGTCTATTTTGGACACAAGACTAGGAGCTAACATAATTATTAACTCTTCTCTATCAGGATCTTTCATGGTCACTTGATCTTTGACAAAGGAGCTCTGACCTTCCAGTGGAAAGAAGACAGCATTTTTAACAAATGCTGCTGGCTCAATTGGTGGTTAGCATGTAGATGAATTCAAATTAATCCATTCTAATCACCTTGCACTAAGGTCAAGTCTAAGTGGGTCAAGGAACTACACATAAAATCAGAGATACTGAAACCTATAGAGGAGATTATCTGGAAGAGCCTCAAAGATATGGGCACAGGAGAAAAATTCCTAAACAGAACAGCAATGGTTTGTGCTGTAAGATCAAGAATGAACAAATAGGACCTCATAAAATTGCAAAGTTTTCTAAGGCAAAGGGCACTGTCAGTAAGAGAAAATGGCAACCAACAAATTTGGAAAAGATATTTACCAATACTAAAACTGATAAGGGGGCTAATATCCAATATATACAAATAATTCAAGAAGTTGGATTCCAGAATACCAAATAACTCTATTAAAAATGGAGTACAGAGCTAAAAAAAGAATTCTCAACTGAGGAATACCAAATGGTTGAGAAGCACCTAAAAAATGTTAAACANAACTGAGGAATACCAAATGGTTGAGAAGCACCTAAAAAATGTTAAACATCTTTAATCATTAGGGAAATGCAAATCAAAACAACACTGAGATTCCACCTCACAAAAGTCAGAATGGCTAAGATCAAAAACTCAGGTGACAGCAGATGCTGGTGAGAATGTAGAGAAAGAGGAACACTCTTCCAGTGCTGGTGGGAGTGAAAGCTGGTTCAACCACTCTAGAAATCAGTTTGGCAGTTCCTCAGAAAACTGGACATACATCTACTGGCAGATCCAGCAATACCACTCCTGGGAATATACCAAGAAGTTGGTCCAACTTGTAATAAGGACACATGCTCTACTTTGTTCATAGTAGCCTTAATTTTAATAGACAGAAGCTGGAAAAAAAACAGAAATCTTTCAACAGAGGAATAGATACAGAAAATATGGTACATTTACACAATGGAGTACTAGTCTGCTATTAAAAACAATGAATTCATGAAATACTTAGACAAATAGATGGAACTGGAGGATATCATCCTGAATGAGGCAACCTAATCACAAAGGGACACACATGATATGAACTCACTGATAATTGGATATTATCCCAGAATCTCAGAATAACCAAGATACAATTTGCATAACCCATGAAATTCAAGAATAGGGAAGATCAAAGTGTGGACACTTCTATCCTTCTTAGAACAGTAAGTAACATACCCATGGAAGGAGGTACAGAGACAAAATTTGGAGCAGATACTGAAGGAATGACCATCTAAAAACTGCCCCCACCTGGGTTCATCCCACAAAAAACCACCAAACCCAGATTATTTCAGATGCCAACAATTGCTTGCTGAAAGGAGACTGATATAGCTATCTCCTAAGAGACTCTGCCAGTGCCTGGCTAATACAGAAGTAGATGCTCACAGTCATCCATTAGACAGAGCACAGGGTCCCCAATGAAGGAGTTAGAGAAAATACCCAAGGAGCTGAAGGGTTTTGCAGAACCCTATGAGGAACAAAAGTATGAACTAACCTGTAACCCTAGAGCTCCCTGGGACTAAACCACCAATCAAAGAAAAGATATAGACTCAGGGCTCTAGCTGTACAAGCAGCTGAGGTTGGCCTAGTTGGTCATCTATTGGAGAAGAGGCTTTTAGTCCCGTGAAGGTTTTATGCCTTGGTATATGGGAATGTCAGTACCAAGAAGCAGGGGTGTGTGGGTTGGGGAGCAGGAGGAGGGGGGAGAGGATAGAGGATTTTCTGAGGGGAAACTGGGAAAGGGGATAACATTTGAAATGTAAATAAAGAAAACATCTAATTAAAAAGAGAGAAGTTAGATTCCAGAGAAACAATTTACACCGTTAAACAATGGGGTACAGATTTAAAAAAGAATTCTCAACTGAGGAATATCAAATGGTCTAGAAGCACCTGAAGAAATGTTCAACATCCTTAGTCATCATGGAAATACAAATACAAATAACCCTGAGATTACACCATATAGAAGTCAGAATGGCTGAGATTAAAAAAAAAAAACTTAGGTGATAGCTAGCAAGAATGTGGAGAAAGAGAAACACTCCTCCATTGCTGGTGGGTTGCAAGCTACTAAAACCACTCTGGAGAACAGTCTGGTGGCTCCTCAGAAAGTTGGACATAGTATTACCTGAGAAACCAGTTATACCATTCCTGGGCATATACCCAAAACATGCTCCAATATATAAAAGGTCACATGTTCTACTATGTTCATAGCAGCCATATTTATAATATCCAGAAGCTGGAAGTAACACATATGTTCTCCTACAGAGGAATTAATACAGAAATTGTGGTACATTTGCACAATGGAGTATCACTCAGCTCTTTAATACTATGACTTCATGAAATTCTTAGGCAAATGTATCAAACTAGAAAATATCATCCTGTGTGAGGTAACCTAATCACAAAAGAACACACATGGTATACACTCACTGGTAAGTGGATATTAGCCCAAAATCTCAGAATACTCAAGATATAATTCACATACCACATGAAGCTCAAGAAGAAGAAAGAACAAATTGTGGATGCTTTGGTCCCTCTTAGAAGGGGGAATAACAAACTCAAGAGAGGAAATGTGGATGAAAATTGTGGACCAGATACTGAAGAAAAGGCCATTCAGAGACTGCTCCACCTGGGATGAATCCCATATACAACACCAAACCCAGACACTATTGTGAATATCAAGAAGAGTATGCTGACAGGAGCCTGATATTCCTGTCTCTCCTGAGAGTCTCTGCCAGAGCTTGAGAAGTACAGAGGCAGATACTCACAGCCAATCATTGGCCTGAGCACCAGGTACCCACTGGGGAATGGAGGAGTAAGAGAAAGGACGGAAACCACACAAAGATCCAACAAAGAAAGAGAACTTCAGACCAATTTCCCTTATGAATATTGATGCAAAATACTCAATAAAATCCTCACAAACTGAATCCAAGAACACATCAAAATGATCATCCATTATGACCAAGTAGGCTTCATCCCAGGGATGCAGGGATGGTTTAATATACGGAAATCCATCAA
>NW_018392541.1:87149-88278 GCF_900095145.1 Mus pahari | reverse complement strand
TCTGTCACAAGATAATAATGAAATTTACCAGCTATTGATAGGAAGTATATGAGAGGATTCAGAATTCCATTAAAAAACACCATGTTAACAGCAAATACTTAAAGAAAGAATTCTCTCTCACTTGGCAACAAGCCATGAAAATTTTGAGGCAATGTACTACTTCCTTACTATATATATATATATATAGAAAATTTTGAGGCAATGTACTACTTCCTTACTATATATATATATATATATATATATATATATATATATATATATATATATATCCAAACTCCATTACCTTCATGAAGTAACCTTAATGTTAGTCAAAAGAAATGAAATGTGGCAGAGATATATTCCATTTTACAGAGTTTGATAAACTGATCTGTGCATCATACTACAGAAACATATTCAGGATTTCAATGGACAACAACAAAAAGATGATTCTGATATTACACATTTGTTAGAAGTTATGGCCATTATGGGAATACCGACATACATTAAAATGGACAACAGTCTGATATATGTCTCTAATAAATGAAACAATTTTTAATACATTGTAAGTTAAAAATATGTTACAGTCATTTAACATAATATTACAGGACAAGCAATTATGGAGAGATATAATTGAATTCTAAGAGATGGTTAACAGGCAAAAGAGGGCAACAAATATACCCAGAGATAGATTACATAGTGCTTTGTTAACCTTAATTTTAAAATTGCTAATGAACACAAAACTAACGCTGCTAAAAGACATTGGATTGTAGACAAAAAAACTGCTAAACTAAAACAGCCTGTTTACTTTGAGGATGTTCTGATATCAGAATCGAAAACGGAAAATGTGTTAGGCTGGCAGAAGGGTTATGCCTATATTTCCACAAGGAGAGAAAAGCTCTGGGTTCCTTCCAAATTGATAAAAATCAGAGATGACAAAGGAAGAACCCCTAAAGACCTTGGCTACAGACAAGAAGAAAGAGACAAACTAGGACAAAAGATAGGTAATATATATATATATCTCCGTACATGAAGACAGCTCTAGAACAAGCTGAGATTTAAATGTCTATATAGAGCCAATAATACCTATTGGGTATAAAATTCTCATGACTTGTTACATAAAATCCATTAAGATGGCATGAATAGAAATTTA
>NW_018392541.1:79461-86664 GCF_900095145.1 Mus pahari | reverse complement strand
ATTTTTACCTTTCTTTTCCTCTTCTCTATGTTTCCTTCTTAGGTACAGGAAGGGGGAATGGAAGTGGAAAAGAGGGGATATAGTGATATAAAAATTAGACNAATAGAGAAATAGGTATAGGTCATCAAATTTACTCTTAAACAAAACATTNTATAGCCATATTGTACACTGCAGAAATCTCTATAATTAGTGCAAAATAGTTATAAGTTTACATTTGTACAGAATTGAAAGATGGTTTAGTTTTCTGCCCCATTTTGTAATGGGGTTATTTGATTTTTCTGGAGTCCAGCTTCTTGAGTTCTTTGCATATATTGGATATTAGTCCCCTATCTGATATAGGATTGGTAAAAATCCTTTCCCAATCTGTTGTTAGCCTTTTTGTCTTACAAACAGTGTCTTTTGCCTTACAGAAGCTTTGCAATTTTATGAGATCCCATTTGTTGATTCTTGATCTTACAGCACAAGAAATTTCTCTTCAGGCATTTTCCCCCTGTGTCCATATTGTTGAGGCTTTTCTCCACTTTCTCCTCTATATGTTTTAGCATCTCTGGTTTTATGTGGAGTTCCTGCAAGCTTGTGCAACCACTCTGGAAATCAGTTTGGAAGTTCCTCAGAAAATTGGACATAGTACTACTGGAAGATCCACCAATACCATTCTTGAGCATATATCCATAATATGTTCAAACTGGTAATAAGAACACATGCTCCACTATGTTCATAGCAGCATTATTTATAATAACCAGAAGCTGGAAAGAACCCAGAGGTCCCTCAACAGGAATGGATACAGAAAATGTGGTACATTTACACAATGGAGTACTACTCAGCTATTAAAAACAATGAATTTATGAAATTCTTAGGCAAAAGGGTGAATCTGGAGGGTATCATCCTGAGTGAGGTAACCCAATCACAAAAGAANTCACACAATATGCAGTCACTGATAAGAGGATATTAGCCCAGAAACTTAGAATACCCAAAATGCAATTTGCAAAACACATGGAACCCAAGAAGAAGGAAGTCCAAAGTATGAATACTGCATCCTTCCTTAGAATGGGAAACAAAATACTGATGCAAAGAGTTACAAAGACAAAGTTTGGAGTTGAGATGGAAGGAAGGACTATGCAGAGACTGCCCCATCCAGGGATCCATAACATAATCAACCACCAAACACAGACACTATTCCATATGCCAGCAAGATTTTGCTAACATGACCCTGTCTATTGTGAGGCTATGCCAGTGCCTGGCAAATACAGAAGTGGATGNTCACAGTCATCTATTGGATGGAACACAGGGTCCACAATGGAGAAGCTAGAGAAAGTAAACAAGGAGCTGAAGGGGTCTGTAACCCTACAGGAGGAGCAGCAATATTAACTAACCAGTAATCCCTGACCTTGTGTCTCTAGCTGCATATATAGCAGAAGATGGCCTAATCAGTGATCATTGGGAGGAGAGACCCTTGGTCTTGCCCAGATTACATNCCCCAATACAGGGTAATGCCAGGGCCAGGAAGCCGGAGTGGCTGGGTTTGGGAGCAGTGCAGGGGGAAGTGTACAAGGGAATTTCAGGATAGTATTTGAATTGTAAATGAAGAAAATATCTAATAAAATATTATTTAAGTAAATAAAAAAGAATTTAAAGATTGATTGATCATTGTTTCTTTCTTTCTTTCTTTCTTTCTTTCTTTCTTTCTTTCTTTCTTTCTTTCTTTCTTTTTGTTTGTTTTTGTTTTTTTTGAGACCGGTTTTCTCTGTATAGCCCTGGCTGTTCTGGAACTCACTCTGTAGACCAGGCTGGCCTCAAACTCAGTAATCCGCCTGTCTCTGCCCCCCGAGTGCTGGGATTAAAGGTGTGCGCTACCACACCCAGCTTGAATTTCGTATATTAAAACATTTGAAATTGATATTGTTACTCTTTGATAGGCATTGTGCCTATGCAACTTATCTGAGAACACAAGGCTTAGACCCAGNTCTCCCAATAACTGCCATTACAAATTGTTTAGGATAATTAAGTAACACAGTTATAGACCAGATAATAAACTANTGACTNCATTAGATTCTGATTTAATTATAATAAAGTGTTTTAAATTTACTCAAATAGAAGTAACTAAGAATAGTTAGGTTTAACAGTTAAGATATATTTTATATAGATANATAATATTCTAAAGTGTCAGAAACCCACAGACATTTAATGCCATTTCCTTATTAAAAATCATTTGACTTGTGACATGTGTGCTCCTGACAACACCCCCTTCTTCATTCAAAGAAAAAACTGAGCAACAATGGAGTTGTTCCAGTTCTGGCAAGATACCTACTGGGCAAGAATTGCCTTAATTCATCCATAAACAAAAATACTGTGCAAAATAGTCAACTGATAGCTCTGACAAAAGAGAGTAAGAAATCTTTCATAATTCTGCTTTACATATGTCTGTCAGATGATCCTGGACCAGCACAAAGAAGACTGATATTGCAACATTTTAAGGAATGAAGGGCTGTACAGGTAGTCAGCTGTCTCTACACATTAGTTATTTCAGGTAGTGTTTAAGTTGTTCTCATATTCTGACAGGGTTGTAGACTAGTTATAGTACCATAGTCAACTCAAGTTGTATAACATCAAGAGAGATGATATTGATTTGAGAGGATAGTTTTCAGATGGTAATCCAAGCTAAAACCAAAACATAATTCAGGTATAATATGGTAAGCACTTTAAGTTATAATAGTTGGTAGAGTGCTTTATCTAAATTAACAAATATGATGGTCTGAGTGTATCTTATACTTTATAATTTACATAATTGTAATGGTTGTGATCAATTTATATCTGAGAGCAAAGAGCCTATTTTTGGACAAAATCGGGAAAATATGGTGGATAGCTGTAGGGGTGTTGGTGTGTGAAAAGAGGTGAGTAGGAGAGTTCCCGTGTCCCACCAGAATTCTGGTGCTCTGGGTGGGTGAATGCGGGAGGATTGCTGGACACTTTCCATCTGGCCCCGTGTGGGCATCTGGCTGTGTTAATCCACTGACCCCATATGGCAGGTAGTAGACAAGGGGCAGCCCCAGGTACCAGGTTCCCAGCGTCCAGCATTACATGCTGGATACAGAAGAGGATCTGAGAACAGAATAGGGGCCACAGGGTGGCACACATCCCCATAGATAAGGGAAGAGGGGAGGGGAAGAGGAAGGTGTTGGGTGGTCCCCACACAGGCAAGAGTCCTTAGTCCGGTCCAAGGCTGCAGCATAGGAAGGCCTTCTGTCAGGAGATTAGACGTGGCTTGTTAGGAGAAAGCCTATCCTATCATTCAAGCATGATGGGCCTTGATGGCCAGAGACAGTCTATGGTTTTAGAGCTTTGTTATAGAAAGGCAGGGGAAAAGAAATAAGGTAGAAAGAGGTAGAGACCAACTACGGCCATGAGGCTAGAAGGAATAAGAGAGAGAGAGAAGGCTAGAGAGTAAGAGAGATAAAAGCTTTGAGAGTAAGAAAAGTGAAAGCTTAATAGAGCAAGGAGGGGCCAAGCAGCCCCTCTTATAGTGGACTTGCTATCTTGCTGTTGCTAGGTAACTTTGGGGAGGAGTCTAGCCAGAATGACAGAAGCTTGGACATTATCTACATGACTACTAGTCACAGGCTTCTATTGTGGTGGTTGTGGGGGCAGTAACTTTGACAGGAGTCTGGGGTCCAGGAGATATGATCAAAAGCCTTCTATCTCATGTAGATGGAAATTACCACCCATTGGGTCCCACTAGGGTTCAAGAACTCAGCCCAAATGGAAACCAGGCTGTCTGTGCATAGCCCATTGCCCCATAGGTGGCCCTGGTGCTTTTTGTATTCTGATGTTAATTCTGCATCCACAAGAGGGGCTACCTTAATTAATAGTAGATCACATACTCAGGTGATTTTATGTGACCCTTCTCCCCGTTCTAACTGGTCAAATAAATGGTGGAGCCTGTAATTGGTCAGTAGAAGGGAAAGGTGGGGCTGGAGGTTTTAGAGAGTGGAAGAAGTGTAGGGCATAATAGGGAAGAAGGACAGAGAAAGAAGAGGTAGAAGGAAGTTGGAACAGAACCACATGGCTTGGAGAAGCTGCAAGTAGCAAGGGATCTGATAGCTGGAGAATAAATTGGTATAGTGATATATCTGCCCAATCTAAGTGTACAGTTTATAAACATAACAATTGAGTTGTGTGTTTTCTACATGGGCTTATTGGGGTTGAAAATTTACTGCAATATGAATTAACAACCATTGGTAATTAATATCTTTCAATATCAATGTATTGAGCTCCCAAATACAAAGTCACAGGCTAACAGAATGTATGTGAAAAGAGGAACCATCATACTGCTATACACAAGAAATACACATCAGCAACAGAGATAGACATTACCTCAGAGTAAAGGGCTGGGAAAAGATTTCTCAAGCAAATGTACCCAAGAACCAAGCTGGAGCAGCCTTTCTACTATCTAATGAAACAGACTTCCAACAAAAATGAATTCAGAAATTGGGAAGGACTTTTCATACTCATTAAAGAAAAACATCCATCAAGATGATATCTCAATACTGAACAGCCATTCCCCAAATTCAAGGGTCTCACATTTATAAAAGAATCATTATTAACACTTAAATCACATATCAAATTCCACATGTTAATAGAGCAAGACTATCACCTCACTCCTACCAATGGGTATGTTATCTAGACAGAAACTAAACAGAGAAATAATGATACAAACATGTTATAAATCAAAGGAACCTAACAGATACCCACAGAATATTTTACCCAAACATGAAAGAATATATTGTCTTCTCAGCCTATCAGAGAACTTTCTTAAAAATTGACCATGTACTCAGTTCCAAAGCAAATTTCAAAAGATACAAGAAAATTGAATTAACCTCAAGTATCTTGTCAGGTCACTATGGATTAAGGCTGGGCTTCAACAAGAACAACAGAAATAGTAGAAAGTCTACAAACTCAAGGAGACTGAACAACTCTCTACTGAATGATTACTGGGTCATAGATGAAATAAAGAAGAAATTAAAGACTTTCTAGAATTCAATGAAAATGAAAACACAACTTACCAAAACTTATGATACACAATGGAAGCAGTCCTAGGAGGAAAATTCATAGTACTAAATGCCTTCGTAAAGGTTTTGATGAGTTCTCATGCTAGTTATTTTACAATACACCTGAAAGCTCTAGGACATAAAGAAGCAAACGTACTCAAGAAGAGTAGATCAGAGGAAATAATCAACCTCAAGTCTAAGATCAATAAATTAGAAGCAAAGAGTACAATACAAAGGCACAATGAAGCAAATAATTGATTTTTTTGGAGAAAATCAATAAAATAGACAAGACCTCAGTTAAATTACTAAAGACAGAAAGAATTTCCAAATTAACAAAATGAGAAATGAAAGGGGGACATAACAATAGACACCTAGGAAATACAAAGGATCATTCAGTCTTACTTCAAATGCCTGTACTTCATAAAACTGGAATATAGAAGTAAAATCAATGATTTTCCTGATAGATTTCACTTAACAAACTTAAGTCAATATCAGGTAAACAATGTAAATAGAATTATAACCCCCAAAGAAACAAAAGCAATCATAAAGCTCTTTCATGCCAAGAAAAACAAGCAAACATACAAACAGACAGACAAAAAAGCCTCAGGATAGATGGTTTTAGCACAGAATTCTACTAGACTTTCAAAGAAGAGATAATAATGATACCTTTTCAAATTATTCTACAAAATAGAAACAGAAGGAACATTGCCAAATTCATTTTATAAGTCAAAAGTCACCCTGATTTCTAAACAACACAAAGACTCAAGCAAGAAAAAGAAATACAGATAAATTTCCCTTATAAACATTGATGCTAAAATACTCAACAAAATACTTGCAAACCCAATCCAAGACCACATCAAAATCATAATCCATGGTGATCAAATAGGCTTTATCCCAGGAATGCAGGTATGTTCAACATACAAAAATCCACCGTTATTCTCCACCATATAAACAAAAAAATGGAAAAAATCATGCAATCAACTCATCAGATTTTGAAAAAAAAAACTTTGACAAAATCCAACATTCCTTTTTTATTTTAAAAGTCTTGGAGTTATCAGGGATACATGGCACATACTTAAACACAATGAAGTTAATATACATCAGGGCAATAGCCAACATCAAATTAAATGGAGAGAAACCCAATACAATTCCACTAAAATCAGATACAATATAAAGCTATTCAGTCTCACCATAGCTATTAAATATAGTTCTTGAAGTTCTAGATAGAGCAATAAGACAACAAAAGAAGATCAAGGAGATGCAAACTAGAAAGGAAGAAATCAAAATATCACTATGTGCAGATAATGTGATAGCATATCTAAGTGACCACTAAAATTCTATCAAAGAACTCTTACAGCTGATAAACATCTTCAGTCAAGTAGCTGTATACAAAATTAACTCAAAAATTGGTAATCTTCCTTTGTACAAAAGATGAATGGCCTGAGAAAAAAATTAGGAAAAAAATCCTCCAGAATAGCCACAAATAATATAAAACATCTTTGTATGACTCTAACCAATCAAGTGAAAATTTGTATGACAAGACCTTCATGTGTCTGAAAAGAAATTGAAGAAGAAATCAGAACATGGCATCATCTTCCATGCTCATGTACAAGTATGATTAACATAGTTAAAATGGCCATTTTACCAAAAGCAATCTACCGATTCAGTGTGATTTCTATAAAAAATCCTTTATAATTCTTTACCCACCTTGAAAGAATAATTCTTCATTTTGTGTGGTTAAAAAAAAGCCAGGATAGCTAAAAAATCCTGTACAAGAAAAGAACTTCTGGGAAGTATCACCTTCCCTGATCTCAACCTCTACTGCTGAATTCAGGGAGTCTTCTGGAAGAATTGTGGCTAAGATTGAAGGAGCTGGAAGGGTCAAGATCATCAGAAGAAAACCTTCAGAGACAACTAACCTGGGTCTATGGGGGCTCCCAGAGACTAAACCACCAACAAAAGAGTACGCACTGATTGGACCTAGGCTGCCTGTACATATGTGACAAATATGCATCTCAGTCTTCATGTTTGTCTCATGAAGACTAACTGAAGCAGGGGCTGTCTCTGACATGGACTCTGTTGCCTCCTTTTGCATCCCTTACCCACAGTTGGGCCGCCTTGTCTGGCCTCAGTGGGAGATGATGTACTTAGTCCTGAT
>NW_018392541.1:61317-76292 GCF_900095145.1 Mus pahari | reverse complement strand
GCTTTAGCAAAGTAGCTCCAGGGTGGTCCCCAGGTCAGGGGCTGCCCCTTCTCCACACCCCTCCCTCTGAGTGGGTCAGAGGCAACGCCCACCTAGGACTGAGTGGAAAAAGCCTGACAGCCCCCCAACACCTGTGTCCGCCTTCACAGAACACAGGGCAACTCTGGCTGGACATTAGGCCCCTTTCTTCCCCCACTTCTCCCCAGGCCTCCCAGGGCCACCTTTATTTTGTTCCCCAAAACTGGTAGCATAGGATGTTTACACCATCCACTCAAGACAGATGTAGCTGAAGAATGCTTCAAAATGAGACATCAAATCTTGAAGTTTCTAAAGGGACAGTGAGTGATCCAGTTTAAAAACTTGGCATTTTTACTTTCTCTTTTTCTCTCCAAAGTATTCCTGGGCAGGCTTCCTCCCCCTCCCTTCTCTTTCTCAGGTTTTACTACCAAGGCTGGCTCTCCCCAGCCCTATAGACCCTCCTACCTTGCTTCAGCCTTTAGTTGTGTTCATGGCCCAGCTGGGCAATAATTAATGCTGCTTGGGCTGAGAATGCTCCACCACAGCAGGCAAACAGCTCTCTGGCTACTTTCCTTTCTCTAGGCTTCATTGGACAAGTTGGGTAGTGCCTGTTCTAATCCTTTTCCTCTTTCAAATTCTATTGCCCTGAATTCTGCAGCCATGCGGGAAAGTGCAGCCCATGCAGAGATTCTGGCCCTGTCCCATGCAGTAGAGTTGCTGGCATGCACACAAAGAAACGGAGATGCAAGGGCTAAGGTCTGGCCAACAAGGCGGGCAGGGGCAGTCACAATGGGTGAGAGGGGCAAAAGAGCCAAGGCAGGACCTGAGTGGCTGTGGCTAAGTGACTCTTCACCCTGGCTGGCCAACACCATTTAACCCTTTACTATCCAGTTCCTAGGAAAATGAAAAAAAAAAATGGAGTAAGACTTCAGGGTACAAAGTATACCCCTCCTCCCCCCATACAGATAAGCCCGCTAAAACTGCATTGAAGCTGCGCCCCCTACAGGAGTACCTGAATCATGCCTTTAACCAAAAATTTCTTGCTTCTTTTTCTAAATGTTCCTTTTTCTCTGTAGTATTCATGATTTATGTCTAAAAATTCTTTCAACTTGTTTGAAATTTCCTTTAAGGTGCAAAAGTCGTCCAATCCATAATTAATAACCGATTTTCTTTTATAGAAGAACTATTAACTGCCAATTACACAATTAACATGATATTTTCTTTCTTAGCCATCCAAAGGGACTGTGATGTGCTCCTAAGCAAACCATTGCAGGCATAACTTTTGCTATCCAGACTATGCAGATGTCCTCTGCTGTAGTTCTGCTCTTTTGTTATAGTTACTCTACAGGTCTATATCCACATGGGACCTACTGCCACAGATCCATCTGAAACAGCACCATCTACAGAGACCTACAGACAAAGCTGCCTTCCTCCAAAAATTCTCATCTGACTGAGGGCTCCTGAGAGAAGTGCTGAACCACAGAGGACAGACAAGGGACCTTCCAGCTATAGATAGACTCTTTTTGCTAAAGCCAAATGGCTGTTGAACTTTGGGGAAAATTATATAATAGTGAGGAAAGCATAATATCTATCTAGATTAATTAATTGCTGTTCAAAATGGATGTTTTTACCCTCAAATTGTAATACCCATGAAACAACTGATTTTTCAGACTTTTGCCTTCTCAACTCAGTCTCTTGCCTTCTCAACTCAATGTCTTGCCTTTTCAACTCTTACCCTCAACTCTTCTTACTACTCTGGCTTTGTTCTGCTATTTCTCTAGGCTATAAAATTTCTTATGATAATTCTGCTCCACTCTAAATTTTTACAACTAATGAAACAGTTACATTAGTGACACCCCCCTCCCAATTTTCTAATAAAAAAGAGGAGGAATTGCAGGCTGGACTCCAGTCGAGCTGAGGTCTGAACCCCAATTGTCATAATTCATCTACATGACACATTAGGCATTCCCTCACCCACCTGGAACTCCATCCCCTGCCTAAGTTACCACCTCCCACAGCCCCCATAAGAGAAGCATGGTCAGTAGTGACATAAGCAATGGCACAAGCTTCTGATCTTCAGGCTAAACTCCTCCCCAGCTATCTAGCAACAGTGAAGACCATTAAAAGGGGTGTTCAGCTCCACCACTCTCTCTTACCCTCCTACTCCTTTGTTCCTTTACCT
The DNA here is from genome assembly GCF_900095145.1 of Mus pahari. NCBI lineage: Eukaryota > Metazoa > Chordata > Mammalia > Rodentia > Muridae > Mus > Mus pahari. Next base: position 74,092 of record NW_018392541.1, on the reverse strand, counting down.
CTCACGTCTCTCTCTTCTCTCTCCTCTTCCCTTTCTCTTTGTCTTCTCTCCTCTCTCCATTCTCTTTGTCTTCTACTCTTCTCTCCTCTCTCTCTCTCTCTCTCTCTCTCTCTCTCTCTCTCTCTCTCTCTCTCTCATCTTTTTCTCCCTGCATTTCTATAATTATGCTCTTAAACCATAGAGTCTCTGCTCTGCTCCATCTAGGCCCGCTGCACACTCTGGTCAGTGTTGGGAATTTCTTCCCCTATTTTCTCTCCCCAGCAACCATAGTAGCTTTAGCAAAGTAGCTCCAGGGTGGTCCCCAGGTCAGGGGCTGCCACTTCTCAACCTGTGGATGAGTGGGTCAGAGGCAATGCCCACCCAGAGCTGAGTGGAAAGCACCTGGCAGCACCCCAACACCTTTGTCTGCCTGCCCAGAGCACAGGGGAACTCTGGCCGGACGTTAGACCCTTTTTCCTCCCCCACTTCTCCCAGCCCCCCCCAGGTCCACCTTCATTTTGCTCCCAACATATAGATAGATAGATAGATAGATAGATAGATAGATAGATAGATAGATAGATACTCTATCTGAGTTTCTTCTAAGTAATTAAGCTGGTATTCATGCAAGGTATGATAAATACACAAATAATGAGTAATACTTGTATAATTTCCATAGCATCAAACTTAGACACTTTTGTCATGTCCAATGTCAGTCAATAAATCTCCAAATAAATGACTTATTTAAATGAAAATAAAATGTTTGAAAGTTGGAATTCTATAAAGTGAATTGGAATTTGCTGATAATACACAACAAAACAATAATAAATGTAGCAAATATTTGATGACTCAAGACTCCATGATTCTAGGCTGAAGAGATGAGTCTCAAATATGGAGAGATATTAGTAGTACTGTATTGATTACATAGAGGACTTGAGATCAGTTCTTAGGACCCAAAGAAGGAAGTTTACAGCTACATGCAACTGCAGGTCCCTCAGAATCAATGCACTCTTCTGGCCTCTGAAGGTACTACAAACAGAAAGGTATACACACCACCACCACCACCACCACCACCACCACAACCACCACAACCACAACCACAATCACTACTGTCACTACTACTAGTATTAGTAACACTAGCTTTTTAAAAAATCAACCTCACAATTCCACAATAGTATTTATTCTTTGAGCACATTCAGGTATTCAGATATAGAACTACAGGAACATAAACATCAGTGTTCATATAATATTTAAAAGTTTTGAAAACTTATTCCCATGGGAACATCCCTGGGGGGAATCCAGCCATTTTCTCCTGGAAAACTTTATCAAAGGCTTCAGCTTGGGCTACTGTGAAGTGATTCTTCCAGTCCCCAGTTATGCCTGTAAAATGTGAAGAAGATACATACGTGGATTAATAATGGTCATAACACTGCACTAGCTCTTCCCATCATATGCTTTTACCATCTTTTTGTTAAAGATCACATAGTTAATATGCTACATCTACTCCAGTAGTGACTCACATTATAGGTTTAGAAATCTAGAAGCAGTCCTGAGGCAGAGTTTCAAGGAAACTGCCTCCTGTAACTTTGATATTCCCATAGCTAGAATGCCCCAGATTTGTCTCTGCAATATTTTGGAGGGTCTTGCATGATTTCTTACAGTATTTTTCTGTATAAGAGTTTGAAGTCTCAGAGCAAGCTTAGCAAAGTATACTAAGAATCTTCATATAGCCATGTATAGCAGAGTACATTACATATTAGAAGCAAGTTGGTGAATTCTTCTGACAAATGGAGATTCCCTACACATACTTAAAAGAACAGACAAGTTACACTCATATACAAGAATTTACCAAGGCCTAGGAAATAGAAGGGTTGTGGTATTGCATTATTCATGAGAATGTCTAGTAGAGCAGAACCTCCTGGTACTATCTTTAACAAGGCTCGAAGCAGTACTACAAATTGTGACTCTGGTGTGAAATCCTTACCTGTCATTAGCTCTAGGCAGAGCAGTTTTATCTTTACTGTAAACACTACCTGGTTCCTGTAAGCCTTTTGAAGTCACTTCTCTGTTTAGTGTCAGATACGTCAATGTACTTTGCCTGCTGTGACACCCTACTCCTTTGTTTTCTGTATTATATAAGACTGGTGTTTGATTTGTGACAATACATTGAGATTCAGCATACTCTCTCATGTCTGCATCTGTCTGGCAATACTCACCGATGCCATGCTCACATGCTGGAACCTTGATTCCCATGGATTGAGGGGGCCTACTGAGCCCAGTCCATGGCATTAATAAATCAAACTACCATTTTCTGTAGAAAACTTAAGTCCTGAAATCATATATACAAACTTCTCCCTCTGTCTAAATTATGTCCTACCTTTTCCTCTCCCAACCTATATACTGAGCAATCTAACAGCAGCAACATTGGCTTGATCTTTTTATATATACACAGATTATTCCTGCTTCCCATCAAACCTGTTCCTATGATGCTATCCTACTCAATACTGTTTATCATCTCAATGATCCAAACAGACTTCAATTGTTCTGTCTACATTTTAGTATTTACTTATAGAAGTAAATAATTTTAAAGCAACTTTTAAATAATATCTTAAAATAGTTTATATTTATGTGTGTGTGGGTTCACATGAGTGCTGTAGATACACACAGTTATGAGCAGCATTTCAGCTGTCTCGATTTTCTCAACAAATACAGAGGATCCATTCCCTCCCAGCTCAGGGTATTGCAGGACTCTGTTTCACTCAGACATGGTGTGATGTGATGCATGAAGATCTGTATAATTTCAGCCCCTTTCCTATGTAGCACTGTATCTTCTGATCATATATTGGTTTTCACCACTCCATTGCAGAATGTCTTTAGTCTGAGCCTTAAAGATTAATCAATTGCTCTTGCTGTGTTGTGTCTTCCTTCACCATAGAGGGCTAATATTTTTCATATAATTACATCTTGCTCTTTGTCTCCTTATTAATGACACTGTAACCTTCTCTTTCCATCTTTCCTCCGTTTACAACTCAGTAGGCCCCATCCTTGCTTTATTTCCTAGCTGTGACACTGTTTTGTGTACCATGCATTTATGCTTTGAATATACACAGAGAATATGTATGTAATATATTTGAAAGAATGTGTTTCTGAAATTACTAAATGGTTCATTTTGCAAAGAGTGCCAGACATATAGGACATAGTCAGTGTGCAGTCTTGAAATAAATTCGTGAATAGCTGAGAAAGGTATAGGCACTGCTCCTATTTTGCTGATGAGGAAAAATTGGACTTTGAGATGTTACCCAGTATGATAGTGATGGATGTGTATTTGAATACAAAAAGGAGGACAATAGAAGCCATTCTTTTCTTTATCACATTACTTTCTGTATCATCACATAAGTTAATTTTAATTTTTCAGAGGCCTATATTACAGAAAATATAAATAATTCATAAAATGTAAATCACTGATACAGCATATTAAAATAATATACTATTAATTGATATGAATATAAAAGTGTCATCTAATGAGATGGGTACCTATTAATATCCATTGCTATTCTCAGGTTCTTTCTTTACTTTATTAGAACATTTTTTCTTATTGTTTTTGACAGCATGCCTGGATCCTGATAAGACAAATCAGATAGATGCTGGACTACAAACATCTCAACAAATTCAACATGGATTCCCAATGGAATAAATCAGTCCATCTGAGAAAACCACATCTTTGGAGGTACACACATGGAATTGTAAGTTCACCTATGTGCAAATTCTGTGGACCTTAATGATGTACTTTTACTTTCATTCGTTGTTTCTAAAAATCTCCCCAAACGTTTGTGTGTCAGATGGCAGGATGACCCTAACATGCAGTGGCTTAACACTTGGTGAAAAGACTTCCTCAGTTCTGGAAGCTGCAGATCTCACATCAGAGTCTTGTCCAAACCTTTGTAGGGTTTTCTTTTTGGCCTGAAGATGGCAGGCTTCTGCCTCTGTCCTTGGCTCATCTTCTCTTTTTGACTCTGATTAATGTCTTCTGAAGATACCAATGAAAATGATAAGTGGCCCAACTGCTGTGTCCATTAAACATATACTGTGAAATAATGAGGGCTGGGAATTTTGAGGTTTGCCAGAATATATTTCCTATACATGTCTTGATTGTGGCATTGGCTTTAGAAAGTCTTGTCACCCAAACAGTGGCAGAATATCCCTCTAGTCTGCATTTCCTGCGGAGTCTAAATATTGAATTACAATGACTACAATTGCATGTGGAAAATCATTGCTTGGAGATTAAAACCAGATATATCTCACCAACTTGAATGATGAATCTCTGGGATAAAGCTGACAAAGTAGCTCTCCAGAGGCAATAAAAGATATTTTCTTGTGTCTTGAGATAAGAACAATTAAAGGATATAGGGAAATAGGTCTAGTGAATTCCTCCTGGTTAAGGCAAGTCTAAGACTTAATACAGATTTTCAATGCTTTATGATCTAGGGAATTAGGTTATCTAATGGTAAATAATGAAATTTGTTTAACGTTATCCTTGATTTACTCATACTTTGATGGTTCAAAAATGGGACCAATCTGATAGAGGAATTGAGAAGAAAAATATTATCTTTTTATGCATTTCCTTTCAAAATTATTTCGAGACATATTCATTTCATGATTCTCTATAATGAATTAATGAAGCAGGTGGGCAATATATTAGGTGTCCCCCATCAGTGTGACCTGGTTTCCAGAATTACATAGCTTACTGGCTATTGATATCATACTAGTATAAATAAATAATCCCCCAAAACAAAATCTATCTTCAAATGTAAAAAAAAGACAAAAACATGCGCTACATATAATCACTAGGATAATTAAATTTCAAAAGACTAATGAAGCCTTATCAAGTATTTTGGCAGAACTATATTATAATTTACGAATGTATGTATTTATGTATTCCTGATATCATCTGTGCTTCATGACAAATAGGATTTGTATTTGGAAGAGATTAAACCCAATTGTGGTTTCATCCTAAAAGAATCTTCCTGGAAAATCAGGAACAACAATTGTCTTCCTGAAATTTGTCTTTGCTAATACTTTTGCTTGTCAGTTTCCTCATCCTTCTGCTATTACCAGAGCTAATTCATTCCTTTAGGTATGTAATAACAAGTTTTATTTTCTTATATTGTTTTAACTCTGCCAAATTCTCATTCATTATAGGAAATCTAGGAACAGACCACTTTGCTTAGGTGAGACCTTCATTTCTAGTGCAGAGAAATATGTCTCCACAGAGTCTAGAGTGCAGGTGTTTGAGGGCAGCTGGCAAAAACATTCTTCCACATGCCTTGATTTTAGTGTATAGATTTCCATTTCTTTTAGTGAGTGGTGACATATCTTTATGTTTAAATCGCCGTCAAAATTTCATATTTGGATAATAAGAGTACTGGATTAAATACAATTTGGTAACTAATTTGACTTCATGTTTTTCTACCAAAACTCCTGATATACTTATATTGTTAGTATCCAAATCTCACACTCCGAAGCCGTCAATTGAAAGTAAAGGCTGAAACATTTGAATTATGGATAAAAAAATTAAAATCATAACTTTTTACTTCATTTATACCCATGTTTTTATTCATTATTAAATATCTTATGACTGACACCTTCTTTCTTTTACTCTAAGTTCCATCTCACCTAACATTATCTGATCAGGTCTGGGTGAGGCCAAAGGTCAAATTCATTCTGGCAAAGTCATTCCAGAACCTTACAGCTATGAAACCACACACACACACAATCTGCTCCCAGCATAGAGAGGAGTTGGTACGGAAATAAATAGGATTGAAATTCCCCCTCCAGGAGAGATAATTCCAAAGAAGAGAGGGCTCATGAACCTAAAAGAATCTAAACATAGTTTGGCAAATAACATCAGATATTAACACCAGAGAATTTTCTTAGTCCTATTAGAGTATAATCTTGGCTTATGCTGGGCAGCAATATTGACCTGTTCAACATCTTTTCCAGCTGGTAATGTAATTTTTGTGGTTCTATGGTTATTGTCTTAGATATATCTTTGGTCTACTGCATTACACTTATTTTTTATATTTTAGAGATGAGGATTAAGATACAGGCAACTTTGGAATGCCTCATAGAACACTGACTACTTTCCCATTTTGTCATTGAACTTATTGGACATTACCATCTCCAATTCCAAGTTCATCTCCCAGAATCAATCAACTTTGCAGAGTGTCTGAAGCCCACATCTTCTCCATAAAAACATTCCTTTTAATGTCTGTGAAAAGCTATCAGTGATGAGCAGTGACTTTCAGTACATTCCCAATAATTTCTCAGAGCTTCATTAGCACAACAAGCCCTTCACATGTTCTGATATATTCTGAACCTAGACAATCACTTTACCTTTTCTCATGAGTTTCAAGCCATTAGTAACCATATCTTCTTTAACGAGACTAAAATTGGACATGTTGTTTTCTTTCATGACTTGGAAGGAACTGTACTTGAGGACAAGATCCAGCTCATCTGGCTCTAATTTTTTCCCTAGGAAGTCACAGATCTTCTTTANGGTTCCCTTNGTATCCTAAAAGAAGAAGAAACTGAAATGAGGGCAATAAACAGAGAGCTCTGAGAGAAAAGATTCAGAAATGGGATCTGAGGATGGGGATGATCAAAGCATTGTGAAAAGGGCATCATCAAATGAGAGAGCATGAATAGGATTTAGGTAATAAAAGCCAATGGAACAAAGGGAGGAAGGACTCACACTCAACATTTATATATTGAGTGGGCTTGCATTACAGCTGATCTCTGGTCACTAAAAGACAGAGGCTGGGGATTTTTTTTTTAGGGAGGAGAAAATGTTAGAGAGAGGTTCTCATAGAACCAAGGTTAAACTTGCTTTTTGGAGGATCATGACTTGAATTTCAGGTCCTCTTGCAAGCATCTCCATAGTGCTGAGGTCACAGGTGTGTGCTGAAACAGTCACTAAGTATACCAAGATTTTTCTTAATACAGGGCCTCACAATGGAGTTTTCTCTTGTGTGATGGAAGTTGCCAAGGAGATTAGTTTATGTCAAGCTCAAAGAGATCAGAAATCCATCTATCTGGCTTTTTCCTTCCAAGTTCTGGCATTGAAAGTATGTACAACCATACCTAACTTGGACTGGGATCTTTAAAGAAATTTATAGAAATGCTGCTAGACAATGATCAAGGCAAATGAAGACATTTGCACAAAGTCCTCAGCAGAGACNAATGTTATTGACAGATAATACTGTTTGCTTAGGCTAACTGAGAACAATAAAGATTTTACAACAGTTTCATAGAAATGTTCTTGATATTTATTACTTGGCAGTATTTATGAGAGGTTTTGTTTTGAGTAAGAATCTCAGGTTGCNNCTCANGTNGACATTACATTCACAATTTTTCTGTCTCAGATCTGTAACTGTTGCAATAATATCTGTGTACTACCACAATTAATTTAATTTTTAGATATAATCATTACAAGGTAAAATCTAAGAACACCAAAAATTGTTCTTTCAATTCTAGGCCTCCCCCTGGGGACATGAGGTTTTATTGGTTTAAAACTTTTTTTTTACATATTTATCAGAGTAGTGCTTAATATTTCATACGAATGTAAATAATCATGGCAATGACTGAAACGAATGTATTAAATGGTCAGAAAGAAGACTTATTGGAATGTGCAATAGTCTGTAGCAGACAGATATTGATCCTTTTGTGGGAAAACTGAATTTAATGATTATTAAGTAAAATATTATATATATGGACAAAAGAGTGTGATGAAAATTTTTAATTTTTAAAATTAATTTATTTTTTAACACTCTCTATTTTATTCCCCCAAAGCCCCATCCACCTTATGACTGTTCCATATCACATACCTCCTCCCCACCACAATGTCTCTACTGGGATATCCTCTCCAACCCTCCTGACTTCTAATCTCCCTGTGTCCTTCAGTCTCCCAAGGGTTAGGTGCATCATCTCTGAATGAACACTGACCCAGAAGTTCTCTACTGTATATGTGTTGTGGACCACATATCAGATGGTGTATGCTGTCTGTTNGGTGGTCTAGTGTTTGAGAGATTTCAGGGGTCCAGATTAATTGAGCCTGTTGGTCCTCCTAAAGGATCACCCTTCTCCTCAGCTTTTTTCAGCCTTCTCTAATTTAAAAACAAGNGTCAGCTGCTTCTGTCCATTGGCTGGGTGCAAACATCTGCCTCTGATTCTTTCAACTCCTTGCTGGGTCTTTCAGAGGGCAGTCATTATAGGTCCCTTTTTGTAAGCTATCCATAGCCTCAGTAATAGTGTCAGGCCTTGGGACTTCCCCTTGAATTGGATGCCACTTTGGGTCTGTTGCTGGACCTTCTTTTCCTCATGTTCTTCTCCATTTCCATCCCTGTAATTCTTTCAGAAGGAACAATTATAGGTCCAAGTTATGACTGTGGGATAGGCCCACTCTCTCTCATATGATGCCCTGTCTTCCTGCTGGAGGTGGAGGTAGGGTCTATAACATCCCTCTCCCTAATGCATGACATTTCATCTAAGGTCTCTCCCTGTGAGTCCTGAGAGTCTTTAACTTTCCAGGTCTCTGGTGCATTCTGGCGGGTCCCCCCAACCTCCTATTTTCAGACCATGTCTGTTTCTATTCTTTCTGCTGGCCATCAGAGTTTCAGTCCTTTTCCTTCACCCAATACTGGATCAGGTTCACCTCTCCCTCCCAGGCCACCCATACACTTCCCCCACACACACAGGTTCCTTCCTCCTGCTTCCAGAGAGATAACTCTACGAGGTCAAAATTATTTTTGAATAATCTCACCTTTCAGTTCTTGACTGGTTGCACTTTTACTTTTTATTAACAAGTATTTTTCTACATCACTTCAGGGAAGCAGGTAGGCTGACAGCCGTTCTTCAACTTTCTCTCTGCTTTTCAAAATCCCATACTCAATTTTCATGTTTGTTTGTTTGTTTGTTTTTTGGCTTTTTTCAAGACACGGTTTCTCTGTGTAGCCCTGGCTGTCTTTGAACTCACTCTGTAGACAAGGCTGGCCTCAAAGTTAGAAATTCGCCTGCCTCTGCCTCCCAAGTGCTGGCATTAAAGGCATGTGCCAACACACCTGGCCTACAATTCTTATCCTTAGCTATGCAGCAGAAAATCTGTGGCAGTGTTTCCCTTCTTAGTGGATCCAAAGACCTCTCCCTTCTTAAATTGTTCCCTCAAATCATTGCATTATGCAAATTCATCACTGCCTGGGAACTCACAAACCACTCTTGCCAGGGAAACAGGTAGTCTATTAGCAGATATATCTTCACTTTTCCCTACATTTCTCAAAGTCCAACCGCCCAATCTCATACTTATCTTTGCAGCAGAACACCAAACTTTGGANGGTGAATTGGTTTGCCCCAACTCCAGAATGCACACCCAAGGAAGCCACAGCACATTTTGACAAATGAAGCAATTAGGTTACACCATCAGATCTTCATCTCTCCCTCTATTCTTCAAATTTGATCCCTAAGTCTTACCCCGACCTGTTTACCAAACCTCCTGCTGTGGTTTCTTCTCAATATATGCTCCCCTTCCTGGAGATTGTCTAAGCAGATCCTAGTGGAACACTCTGCTTTCCTCCCTCTTTAGAAGTCCCTCTGCTGTGTCCAACCCATCCCATTCCTAACTCTCAGGTCTCACAACACATAAACTCATTTTACCTGGCAGCCCAATGTAGTTNTCCCTTTTTGTAAGCTATCCATAGCCTCAGTAATAGTGTCAGGCCTTGGGACTTCCCCTTGAATTGGATGCCACTTTGGGTCTGTTGCTGGACCTTCTTTTCCTCATGTTCTTCTCCATTTCCATCCCTGTAATTCTTTCAGAAGGAACAATTATAGGTCCAAGTTATGACTGTGGGATAGGCCCACTCTCTCTCATATGATGCCCTGTCTTCCTGCTGGAGGTGGAGGTAGGGTCTATAACATCCCTCTCCCTAATGCATGACATTTCATCTAAGGTCTCTCCCTGTGAGTCCTGAGAGTCTTTAACTTTCCAGGTCTCTGGTGCATTCTGGCGGGTCCCCCCAACCTCCTATTTTCAGACCATGTCTGTTTCTATTCTTTCTGCTGGCCATCAGAGTTTCAGTCCTTTTCCTTCACCCAATACTGGATCAGGTTCACCTCTCCCTCCCAGGCCACCCATACACTTCCCCCACACACACAGGTTCCTTCCTCCTGCTTCCAGAGAGATAACTCTACGAGGTCAAAATTATTTTTGAATAATCTCACCTTTCAGTTCTTGACTGGTTGCACTTTTACTTTTTATTAACAAGTATTTTTCTACATCACTTCAGGGAAGCAGGTAGGCTGACAGCCGTTCTTCAACTTTCTCTCTGCTTTTCAAAATCCCATACTCAATTTTCATGTTTGTTTGTTTGTTTGTTTTTTGGCTTTTTTCAAGACACGGTTTCTCTGTGTAGCCCTGGCTGTCTTTGAACTCACTCTGTAGACAAGGCTGGCCTCAAAGTTAGAAATTCGCCTGCCTCTGCCTCCCAAGTGCTGGCATTAAAGGCATGTGCCAACACACCTGGCCTACAATTCTTATCCTTAGCTATGCAGCAGAAAATCTGTGGCAGTGTTTCCCTTCTTAGTGGATCCAAAGACCTCTCCCTTCTTAAATTGTTCCCTCAAATCATTGCATTATGCAAATTCATCACTGCCTGGGAACTCACAAACCACTCTTGCCAGGGAAACAGGTAGTCTATTAGCAGATATATCTTCACTTTTCCCTACATTTCTCAAAGTCCAACCGCCCAATCTCATACTTATCTTTGCAGCAGAACACCAAACTTTGGANGGTGAATTGGTTTGCCCCAACTCCAGAATGCACACCCAAGGAAGCCACAGCACATTTTGACAAATGAAGCAATTAGGTTACACCATCAGATCTTCATCTCTCCCTCTATTCTTCAAATTNNATCCCTAAGTCTNACCCCNACCTGTTTACCAAACCTCCTGCTGTGGTTTCTTCTCAATATATGCTCCCCTTCCTGGAGATTGTCTAAGCAGATCCTAGTGGAACACTCTGCTTTCCTCCCTCTTTAGAAGTCCCTCTGCTGTGTCCAACCCATCCCATTCCTAACTCTCAGGTCTCACAACACATAAACTCATTTTACCTGGCAGCCCAATGTAGTTCCTACAGGCTACATAGGACCACCTCATTCTGATAATAACCAAAGTGAGACAGAAGCCAGATAACAAACCCCCATACTATAATGACAAGACCCGGTATCAGCACCTAGAATTATTATCTTCCTCATCTAATATGCCTAAATGCCAGTGTAAGAACACAATCAATAACAACCAGGACAATATATCTCCACTCGGCTCCAGCAATCATAACACAGCAGGTCCTAAATATTTTATCATGGCTGACACAGAATAAAAAAATCCTTTAAACAGCTTGTCTGAATATGATAGTGGTCTTTTAAAAGTAAATGAATAGATACTTTAAACAAATCTATGAAACCAGAAAGAAATCATGGAAAGTATTGAATTAAACTGATTTACACCAGAGTAGAAAAGAATCAATTAAAAAGAATCCAAATTGAAGGAAATGTCAAATTGAAAATTTTGGGAAATCAAATATGTGTCTTAGTGGCAAGCTTCACTAACAAGTTCAATATACAGAGACCTTCAGTTATTGAAGATATGATAGAAGAAATAAATATATTAAAGAAATTATTAAATATAAAATACTCCTGGCACATAATATCCAGAAAATCTAGGCCACTATTACGAAAAGACCAGAACTATGAACAATGGGAATAGAAGAAAAAAAGGAAACCCATGTTAAAGGCACAGAAAATATTTTCAAGAAAATCATAGAAAAAATACTGTGAAGAAAGAGATGCTTATCAAAGTCTATGAAGCATACAGAACACCAAGTTGATCATACAAGATAAGAGAGTCTGCTGAGCATATAATAATTAAAACATTAAATGTACAGAACTAATTATGAAAGGATGTGTAAGGGATAGGATGGGGGGATCAAGTGGGAAAGGGGAAGGGAGAGGGGGATGTGGAAGGGAATAAAGGGAGAGACAGCTAAAAATAAGAGGTATTTGACAAGTATTGAAACCTGGTACAGTGGAAACTTCCTAAAATCTATGCACATGTGAAGGTAATCAAAGTGAAATCCCAAAATAATGCCCATCTCATGACAGGAAGAAAAATGCATGAAAAATTCCATTACTAGAATTGGGTTACAATTAATTGAGTTGTTGGCCAAATGGACCCCATGGGAATTCTTTAAAAAAAAAAGACCTTTGCAAAGAGTATAAATTGCTCTCTATAGATTGACAGCAAGGCCCATATTTCTATAGACTACACCTAAAGGAATTACTGAATGTGAAAATGTCAAGCTTGTCCCTACAGAGAACCTCCACTCTCATATCCTAGTGTCTTCAGTATAGAAATACACTCAGAATGCTCCACTAGGAGAAATATATACACAATGCTAGACAAAAATGTTTCTATCTATATCGGGTTACTACTTTTGAGACAAGCTAGGTAACTGGTGGTTCAAAACTTATGGGAATGAAAAACAAATAACTGATTTGACTAAAGTCCTAGTGCATGAGATGGAGTTTATATCCTAAACTGTTTTGGTGACTGAGGACCTGAGACCAAATAATGCTCTTAAAAAGGAAAAAGAAAAAAAAATACTGGCAAAATGACTCCTAATGATATTCTGATATATGCATATAACAGTGTCTTGTTTACACATCATCAGTGAAACTTCCTCTTGTAGCAG
>NW_018392541.1:25306-61157 GCF_900095145.1 Mus pahari | reverse complement strand
AAGAAGAAGAAGAAGAAGAAGAAGAAGAAGAAGAAGAAGAAGAAGAAGAAGAAGAAGAAGAAGAAGAAGAAGAAGAAGAAGAAGAAGAAGCTGTAAGACTGTAAATGAAAGAGATAATTGAGTGCATCAAGAGATATGAACTCTTAGAGACTGAAGCAGCATAGACAGAACTTGGGTAGTTCTTTGCCACATACACTGTGTCTATGACATTACCTAAAGTTTAGTGTTTTCATGAGATTCCTGAGGAAGTAAATGAGTGCATTTCTGATCCTTATGTTTTCAATAAGATTCTGTTACTTTTGTTGGTTTGACTTGTCTCACTTCATTGTGGTAGTTTATGCTTTATCACACACCATTTGGCTTACAGTTACACAGCATTATTCACCATTGGAGGAATTCAGTCACTGGATGGGACAGTCACTGGATGGCCTTTTCTTTAGATTCTGCTCCAAACTTTGTCTATGTATCATTCCCCATGGGTGTTTTTATTCCCTTCTAAGAAGGACTGAAGTATCCATACTTTGGTCTTCCTTCTTCTTGTGCTTCATATGGTCTGTGAATTATGTCTTGGGTATTCAGCACTTCTGGGCAAATATGTACATATCAGGGAGGACATACCATGTGTGTTCTTTTGTNATTTGGTTAACTTACTCAGGCAACCTGTTTTCTTAAAGAACTAAAAGAGGGCAGCACTCACAAGGGGTTGGGCTTCCATCTTCAATCAATGACTAAGAAATTGACTTGCATAATGGCCAACAGCTCTATCTTATGGAAGCATTTTCATAATTAAAATTCTGTCTTCTCAATAGATACCCATGAACGTAGAGGAAGCCTACAGAAATACAAATAGACTGGACCAGAAATTAAATTCTTCCTGTCACATAATAATCAAAACCCCAGGAGCTGGGCGTGGTGGTGCATGCCTTTAATACCAGCACGTGGGAGGCAGAGGCAGGCAGATTTCTGAGTTCAAGGCCAGCCTGGTCTACAGAGTGAGTTCCAGGACAGCCAGAGCTATACAGAGAAATTCTGTCTCAAAAAAGCAAAAAACAAAAACAAAAAACAAAAAATAAACAACAAAAAAACAACAACAAAAAAAATCACTAAGTGAACTAAACAATGAAAGAATATTAAAAGCAGTAAGGAAAATGTCCAGTAACATATAAAGTGAGGCCTATCAGAATTGCACAAGATTTCTCACCAGAAATTATGAAAGCTAGAAGATCCTGGATAGCTCTCATACAGACCCTAAGAGAACAAAGATCCCAGCACAGGCTACTATACTCAGGATAATTCTCAATTACTATATATGGATAAAACAAGATGTTCCATGACAAGGCCAAATTTATACAAATCTTTCCACAAATCCAGCTCTACAAAGGATAATATATGGAAAATACACACAAAGAAGGTAAACTACACCCTAGAAAAAGCCAGAAAGTAATCTTTCAANAAACCAAAAAGAAGATAGCCACACAAACATAATTTCACCTNTNACAACAAAAATAACAAGAAGTAACAATCACTTTTTCTTAATATCTTTTAACATCAATGGACTTAATTCCCCAACAAATGACATAGACTAACAGACTAAATATGCAAACAGGACCCAGTACTGTGTTGCTTANAGAAAACACACCTCAGTGACACAGATAGACACTACCTCAGAGTAAAAGGTTGGAAAACAAATTTCCAAGCCAATTGTCCCAAGAAACAAGCTGGAGTAGCCATTCTAATATCAAATAAAACCAAATATCAACCAAAAGTTATCAGAAAAGATAAGGAAGGACACTTCATACTGGTCAAAGGAAAAAATGTACCAAGATGAACTCTCAATCCTGAACATCTATGCTCCAACTGGAAGGACACCCACATTCATAAAAGAAACTTTGCAAAGCCCAAAGCATAATTGCATCACACACAATGATAATGGGAGACTTCAAAACCCCACTCTCAGCAATGGCCAGATCATGAAAACAGGAAATAAACAGAGACACAGTGAAACTAATAGAAGTTTTGAACCAAATGGATCTAACAAGTATTTATAGAACATTTCATCCTAAAGCAAAAGAATATAACTTCATCTCAGCACCTCATGATATCTTCTCCAAAACTGACGATATAATTGGTCACAAAACAGGCCTCAACAGATATAAGATTGAAAAAAAACCCATATATCCTATCAGATCACCATGGACTAAGGCTGGTCTTCAATACCAAGAAAAAAAGGAAAGCACACAT
Organism: Mus pahari; assembly: GCF_900095145.1. NCBI lineage: Eukaryota > Metazoa > Chordata > Mammalia > Rodentia > Muridae > Mus > Mus pahari. The sequence continues at coordinate 58,916 of NW_018392541.1, read as the reverse complement.
ACACATGAAAGATGAACAAACACTCTACTCGATGATAACTTGGTTAAGGAAGAAATAAAGAAAGAAATTAAATACTGGTTAGAATTTAATAAAAATGAAGACACATCATACCTAAACTTATGGCACACAATGAAAGCTGTCCTAAGTGGAAAACTCCTAGCTCTGAGTGCCTCCAAAGAGAAACTGGATAGAGTTTACATTAGATGCTTGACAGCATACCTAAAATCTCCAGAACAAAAGGGAAGAAATATACCCAAGAGGAGTAGATAACAGGAAATAATCAAACTCAGGGCTGAAATCAAACAAGTAGAAACAAAAAGAAAGTAGAAACAAAAAGAACTATACAAAGAATCAACAAAGCCAGGAGCTGATTTTTGAGAAAATCAACAAGATTAAGATAGACCTGTAGACAGACAAATCAGTGGGCAAAGAGACAGTGTTCAAATTAAGAAGATCAGAAATGAAAAGGGAGATATAACAACAGAAATTGAGGAAATTAAAAAAAACATCAGATCATACTACAAAAGTTTATACTCAACAAAACTGGAAAATCTAGATAAAATGGACAATTTTCTAGACAGATACCAGATCCCAAAATTGTAACAGGATCAGATAAACCATCTAAACACTCCCCTAACCCCTAAAGAAATAGAAGCAGTCAATAAAAGTTTGCCAACCAAAAAAGCCCAGGACCAGATGGGTTTAGTGGAGAATTATATCAGACTTTCTCTTTTTTTCTTTTTTTTCTTTTGTTTTTTTGAGACAGGTTTTCTCTGTATAGCCCTGGCTATCNTGNAACTCACTTTGTAGACCAGCCTGGCCTCGAAATCAGAAATCTGCCTGCCTCTGCCTCCCGAGTGCTGGGATTAAAGATGTGCGCCTCCATGCCTGGCTATATCAGACTTTCAAAGAAGACCTAATATAAGTACTCTTCAAATTATTCCANGACATAGAAACAGAAGGAACACTAGCTAATTCATTTATGAAGCCACAGTTACACTGCGTATTTTCTCTTAGTGATGGAACTGTTTCTGTCTAATAAGAACTTGTCACAATTTCCTTTCATAGAGGACTTTAGAATAGACTTTTTTCTACTTCTATTATGTATAAAGTTCCAAATATATTTTAAAAAGTGATTGAGTGCATATTACTTTTAACTCCATTGATATCATGCAAATTCAAGAGGTATTTAACTATTATAAATTATTATAAATTTTTGCTGACTTTAAAAATGTTAATGTTCACTAATAAGTATATGGTAAGAAAAAAAAGAGTACAGATACCAAAGATACAGTTCACAGAACTCAAAAAGGTCAACAAGCTGAAGTGCCCAAGTGAAGATGCCTCAGTCCCACTTGGGAGGGAGAAGCAAGCAATCACAGGTGGGAAGAGAGGAGGGATTTCAGAGGGAAATGGAATGGGGGGAGTGAGGTGGAGAGGGGAACCTGATATGGTATTGGGTAAAGGGACAGGACTGAAACTCTGATGGCCAGCAGAAAGAATGGAAACAGGCATCCTGTGAAAATAGGAAACCTCCAGAATGCACCGAAGACCTGGAAGGTGAGAGACTCTTAGGACTCAAAGGGAAGAAACTTAGATGGTAATGCCAGACATTAGTGAGAGGGAACTTAATAGAGCTTACCTCCAACAGTAAGAGCATCAAATGAGGGAGAGTGGACCCATCCCATAGCCATAACTCTGACCCATAATTGTTCCTGTCTGAAAGAATTAAAGGGATGGAAATGGAGAGGAACCTGAGGAAAAGAAGGTCTAGCAACAAATCCAAAGTGGAGTCCAGCTCAAGGGGAGGAACCAAGGCCTGACACTATTATTGAGTCTATGGAGTGCTCACAAAAAGAGACTTAGCATGACCACACTCCAGAAATCCCAACAAGCACCTCAAGGAGTAAGATGAAGATATTTGCACCCACCAATGGACAAAAGCAGCTGTCTCCTGTTGTTGAATTAGGGAAGGCTGAAAGAAGCTGAGGAGCAGGGCAACCCTGTAGGAGGACCAGCAGTCTCAATTCATCTGCATCCCTGAGATTCCTCAAACACTGGACCACGAAACAGACAGCATACGCCAGCTGATAAGAGGCCCCCAACACTCATACAGTAGAGGANTTCCAGGTCTTTGTTCATTCAGAGATGATGCACTTAACTCTCAAGGGACTGGAGTCCCCAGGGAGTTTACAGGTCAGGTTGGGTTGGGGGTGGGGATATCCACATGGAAACATGTAGTGGGGAGGAGGTATGNGATGTTGGAAGTGTAGGAGCATGGATGGGAAGGGGGAATAAAATATGGAGTGTAAAAAATAAATTAAATCTTTAGTCATAAAAATTAGAAAAATATAGTAAAAATGCTAATACTGTGTTGCATCTTTTAAAATTAAATTTTACTAGTTTAATAAAAATATACAATTCCAAAATTTACATTCTGACATTGAAAAGAAAATAAAATAGGAGCAAAAATAAATAAATAAATAAATAAATAAATAAATAATAAAGTTTGCTCCTTTCAAGTGATAATTTTTTAAAAAGTCAAAACAAACAAACAAATCACAGTTCTCAGTAACCTTCCTCAATAATAGGTTCTAGTTCTTAACTTCATGATGACTGTAAGCTCACCTTTTTCATGTCTTCATAGTACAGTACCAAGAAGTTGTCCCACTCTCTCATGGACAGCCAGCCACGAACATGCTCAAACCATGATCCATATATGACTGTGTGCAGGGAGAAGTAGAGTGTCAATTACAAAGCGCCAACACAGGGTCTGCTTGACTTTCTTCATTTTCTGAAAGCAGCAGCAGAAATCTTCACTAAGAAAAACCTAATTAGTCTGTATTTATAGCATTAAACTTGATGTTTGAGGCAAATACACAAATAGAGAACTGATAAAATCAAGTGCATTAACAAACTCATTACCACACAGACTTATCACTGATGCCATGAAGCGATAAACTACTGCCAAGGTTCAAGGACTGAGGTGTGTACTGGGGTAAATCTATCACACCAATACAAAAATCCAGAGGGGATTTCTGTAAGCACCTACCTCCTGGTGAGCTATAATAGACAGAAAGATTTGATAACAGAGATGGGAGAACTGTATTTTATATGGTGTTGGAAAGAAAGATTCCCATCAGTACAGCAACGTATGGCTGAAATCTTATAGATGTATGAATCAAAGCTATATGACATCACTAATAATCACATCAACAATGTTAGTTATGGGGATAATGCACCTTTGTGTGTGCATGTGTAAAAGGTATATAGAGAGAAAGTGATGGAGAAAGAGAGAGAATGTTTGTGACATTTTAGAATTATCTTACCATATGAAGTGGATGCAGATCTGTTGATTATAAGAGCTATATAAGGCACTGCCAAGTGGGGATTACAAGAGACAGAAATTTCAACAGAATCTCTCAACTCAGCATACCTATGTCTACAATTCCCTTTGGGAGTATATGGGGTTATCTTTTCCATTTCACATTATTCAATTTTCAGTTCCTGATTTTTCACATAATGCTCTTATCCTGAATTGAACTCACATGCTACTTTATAGATTTGCCAGGCCAGATGTGCCTAGTGTTGCAATAATGACAAAATTGTTATGGGGTTACTTAAATGATACCTGACTGGATTTTAGGCTTAATCCTTGAGACAGAATTCAAGCCTGGTACTATAATCCTGGTCATGAACCCATGGTTGATGATGTCATAGTTCCAAACTAGGGTTCCTACTGTCATTTTACTAAATGGTCATATTGTCAAACTACTGTCTAAATATTTGTATTTATACCCATGTGTTTGTGCTGTTCTATATCTTTGTTAGAGATTTTTTTTGCAATTGGCTAATATAGAGACTCATAAGTGATCAAAATGTGCAGCATAATTGTGAGTGTTCAGTCACTGATATATCATTCCCTACCCAAGGCTCAGGAAATATCATGGAACAGGAAGTAGAAAGTAAAAGCTTGATAATGTGGTGGAGTGGTTAGAAATCTTCCTCTGTAAATATTGTCCTTTGAACATGAGTTGGCTGTTATGCAAATGTGTTCATATCGCCAATGGTTGCGTCTTGAAAAACTGCATAACATAAAGCCAGTTAATATTCCAGGATGAATGGGAGAGGGTGTCCGGAAACCTCACTCCTCACTGAAGATCTATTTGCAGTTGATGAGTTCTAGATGAGAAAGACATCCACACTCTTTTCATATAGGACCACTTTATGTTTCTAGTGTCCACATGGTTGGCCCCACATCCATGCACATATGAGCATCACAAATTAGCATTAGTGGGTTGTGTTGTTTGAAAAATTAAGCTGTGGAATGGACGTATTATGCAATGTATAGTGTGTTGGAATGCGTACTGGGAAATCTGGTAGAATATAATATAACATATTCACTTTTAAATTTTTGAAAAATAGAAATATTATGTAAAAAACAAAAGAATTTTGAAAAATAAATCAAGCACAAACAAAGGATATAGGAAGATCTAATGCATGTCTTAATAAAATTTTAAAGCAGATAATTAAGTAAGAAGGAGGCAATATATGATGCTAATTCACTTTACTTCTGAAGGACACCAGTTCCAATATCTAAGACCTATTTATTCCAAGAATGAGTTTTTAAATCTCCAGAAACCACATCATAATGAGTTTTAATTAAAGTTTAGTTCATCTCTCATCCACCATCAGAAAAGTTTATCCATGTAGTAAACGGAGATTAAGTCACAGACTCACTGCTCTTAAAGGTGCAGACAATAAGAGACTTTGGAGTGGTGAGCACTAAATTTGGCTTCTATATTAAACCTTTTGCTCCAATGCCCAGGGATCATTTTTGATGTCAATGTGACATTTTATAGAGGCAGAGGTGGTGGATGACTTTGCTAAAAGAGTGTTTTCTGAACACTTCATGGCAGTTGGACACATGAACTCAGCAATGTGACAGTATGTGCAAGATCTGTATAAGCTTAAGCCACACTGAGTCTCTGCATGGAGCAAGAGGTTGGTCATGATGTGCCAACTTTGAGGAACTACTAGTGATTGATAACTTCCTGAAGAGAGTCAGGATACTTTATGAGTGTTTAACCAACTACAGTGGATAGATATACACCCAAAAAACTTATAGACAGAATTAATCAGAATGGATGGTTTTAAAAAGCAATAGGACTGGAGAGATGGCTCAGGATTTTAGAACACTTGGTTCTCCCACAGAAGATGTTGGTTCAGTTCCCAGTACCAACATGGTAACTCACTATCTTCTGTAACTTCAGTTGAAGAAGATATTTTACACTAATGCCCACTGTGGCTAATGCTGCCATTATGGTTCACTTACACACATGCATATAAAAGGCACCTAGATATAAAATAAAAATAAATCTTAAAAAATAATATACATAGTTGGATGCTTATGGAATTAGAGCAGGATATGGGAGGAATCAGGGAAGGGAATGAATGTGGTAAAAAACACAATGTATGGGATTATCAAAGAGTTAAAAGATATATTTAAAGACATTTTATACAAAGATCGCAGAGATACTGAGTTAACTCAAAGAACATTAGTCTTGTAGCCCCTTAGAAGGAAGATCAATGAAAAGAATGTCTCATTTTACAACTATATACATGGAGATTCAGAGAAAATGGAAAGCCCTAGAAGGTTGAAGTTAATGAAATCATTTATAAAGAATTATTTTATTTTTTATTTCTGTATATGCCTATGTGATGTTTGTGAGGTTGCATGTATGTGCAGTTATATTTGCAAAGGAGAGAGGAGGATGACAGTTACTCCGAATCTGGAGTTATAGAAAATCATGACCTACTCAGGGTGTTGTGTGGGAAAACACAACAAAGTTGCCCTCAGGTCATAACTGATGTTCTGTGACATGTGTGTATCTACACAGACCCTATGCACACATACAATCCAGATAATAATAAAGAAAATATCATTGAAGGAAAAAAAGAATTAGGAAACTGAACACAATCTATAAATACCCTGGAAGAAAGTCTTAATGAGGAATCATGTAGATACCATTAGCATATGTGTATGTCTTTAAACATTGACCTGATTGTTAATTGATGATATAGAAGGATAATGTATATTGTAGGCAGCAGCATTCCTTATTTAGTGGGATCCTGAGAAGTATAAATGGAGGAAAAATCTAAATGAAGGCCAAAAAGCCATGGCCTATATACATATTCTCTTCTTGTTCATGACTGTGTAAACAAAGGAAGTACATTGAAATCAGTGAGAGATCTGCTAAGCCAAATATGAAGGAAGGCATCTCAGAAAAAGAGACTCATTAACAATTCTAAAAGGCAGGAAGGCTGGAAATCTGTATTTCTAGTTCTAAAAAGTTAACCACTTACTATACCTGGAATTGCTACTTGTCATAACTGAAGGAGAAATAAAAATAAATTTATATATTGAAAAGTTTATGAAATAAATTAATCGCCACCAAGTCTGTTCTACAAAATAGAATTGAGAAAAACAATTTTATCTTTAAAGCCACAACAGCATAAGCTAATTTCAGCAATATACTTGATACATCCCAGTGTCAACTTAGACTCTCAGTTAAGAGATCGCCCCCATCAGATTTGCCTATGGATGTGTATTTGAGTGATTATCTTTATTGATCATTGAGGTGGTAAGGCCCACAGCATAATCATGTGGACCTGGTCTGAATGAAAAAACTGAGAGTGAGACATTGAGAAAATGAGCAAGCTGATTTTTAAACTGGTTTCACTTTAGTGCCTTCTCAAGATACTCCCCTGATTTCTCCTGTTGATAGATTTTTCACCTGAAAGTGTAAGCCAGATAAACTCTTTCTGTTCTTAAGTTGCTTCTGGTAAGAATATTTTATCAGAGAAACCATAAACCAAACTAGAGCAATAGTTAAACAAGAAATAAGAGAACAGCTTGTGTACCTTAGCAAAATCATCAAAATGACAGGCATTGATAGTCAACTTTCAATGATAACTGCATATTAATGTCACATTTTTAGTTTTTATTTTTTAAGTTTTATTGCATTATGATGAGAAAATATGATATCAATTTATCTGAAATTAACATTTAACATTTAAAACATATTTTAACATTTAAAAACTTATTTTCATTAAATACATTTACATCACATTCTTCTTTTCCTTTTGTACCCCAACACCTCCCAGAGAACCCCCTTCAATACCTGCCATATCTTTCAGGATTTTTTAATCATATATTTGTAAAAATTCTAAAATAATATAACAATAAAAATGAGTACTATAAAAGTTGTTTGATAGAAAACAACAATCAACTGAACAATTTTATATAGATGCTTGTCTACAGCAATACTGAAAATACATGTGTTATTCTCAATATAAATTTTAAATAAGTCCAAATATATTAACTATATCATATTTTAAAATAATATATCACCCCTTCAGGTCGGTGCCTGCTCCTGGCCTCCTTGTATGCAAACTCAGCGGACAGTCCCACGGTCCCCAGAGGATTCTCCACTCTGTAGGTGTCCTAGCATGCACAGGATCTTAGGATCACTGGTGAGTGGAGTGCAATGTCTGTTCCAAAACAATCATGACAGGCCTGTGCCAGAAGGAGCAAGGACACAGGAGCCCTGCCTGACCAGCTCGGGTTCCTTCTCATCAGTGCTGGTCTACCTTGCTTTCAAAAACAGTGGGCAGCCCCATGGTCTCCAGAGGAGATACCAATACCAGGCTCTGTAACACACCCACAATTTAAGGATTTCAGGATCCCAGTAACAAGGGGCATGGTCATACAAGGATGTCAGGGTCTCAGAGGATGCTTGACTACCAAGAACTCTGACACCCCTAGAATATCAGGTTCATAGGATCACGGAATCACAGGATCACAGAGAAAGCTGGACTCTGAGGAGCCCTGAATCAACTGGGATTTCTGGAAGGACAGGCTCCAATCACATATATTGAGGGCAGCAAGCACTTGAGATAATCAGATGACAGGAGACAAATGTAAGAACAGAAGCAACAGAAACCAAGTCTACTTACATCATCAGAACTCTCACACCATAGCAAGTCCTGGATACACCATCACACAAGAAAAGCAAGATATGGATCTAAAGTCACTTCTCATGATGATGATGGATAAGAAGGAAATAAATAACTCCCTTAAAGAAATACAGAAGAACACATCCAATCAGGTGAAAGAATTGAATAAAACCATCCAGGATCTATGAATGGAAGTAGAAACAATTCAGAAATCACAAAGGAAGACCACTCTGAAAATAGAAAACCTAGAAAAGAAGCCAGGAGCCATTGATGCAAGCATAACCTACAGAAAACAAGAGATAGAAGAGAGAATCTCAGGTGCAAAAATACCAGAGAAAACATTGCCATAACAATCAAAGAAAATGGAAAATGCAAAAAGATCCTAACCCAAAGCATTCAGGAAATTCAGGACACAGTGAAAAGACCAAACATAAGGATTATAGGTATAGACAAAAGAAAGATTTCCAACTTAAAGGGCCAGTAAATACCCTCAACAAATTTATAGAAAAAAATCTTCTTCAACCTAAAGAACGAGATGCCCATGAATATACAAGAAGCCTACAGAACTCCAAATAGTTTAGACAAGAAAAGGAATTCCTCCCTTCACATAATAATCAAACCACCAAATAAAATCAGTAATGGAAAAAATTAAGTAATATATAAATCAAGACCTATCAGAATTACACCTGATGTCTCCTCAGAGATTACAAAAACCAGAAGATCCTGGGCAGATCCTGGGTCATACAGACCCTCAGAGAACACAAATGCCATCACAGGCTACTATACCCAACAAAACTCTCAATTACTATAGATGGAGAAACTAAGGTATTCCATGACAAAACCAAATTGACATGATATCTTTCCACAAAAGCAGCTCTTCAAAGGATGATAAAGGGAAAACTTCAACACAATGAGGGAAACTAAGGTTGAGAAAAAGCAAGAAATTAATCTTTCAATAAACCTAAAGAACATAGCCACATGAACAGAATTCCAAATCTAAGAACAAACATAACAGGAAGCAATAACTACTTTTTCTTAATATTTCTTAATATCAATGGACTCAATTCCCCAATAAAAAGACATAGACTAACAGACTGGTTGTGTAAACTGGACCCAACATTTTGCTGCATACAGGAAACCCACCTCAGGCATAAAGGCAGACACTACCTCAGAGATAAGGGATGGAAAACAATTTTCCAAGCAAATGATCCCAAGAAACAAGCTGGAGTAGTCATTCTAATATCAAATAAAATGGACTTTCTTTTTCTTTTCTTTTTTTTAAATGGCTCATCATAGTTTATTATATGTTAAAACGTATAGCTTTTTTGTTTTTTCTTTCTTTTTTTTTTTTGATGTAACTGACAAAAAAAGAGAACAAGTAAATACAAGAGTTCTGCTGGCTACTATTTTATACAAGGTCAAGCCTGCGTGGCCGTTACTGTCACCTGTCCAGGTACAAAAGCTACAAAAGGACCCAATAGAAACAGACACAAATAACTTTTCTGCTTTTTTACATGTGATTTGTAAGGATAATTTGAGCTACCCACAAGCTACTTTTCTATTTTTTTTCCTTAAAAAATAGCTCCAATATTTTATAAAGTAGAAAAATCTACAGATGGAATGAAAATGTAAAGTTACAGGCATTTCCATAAAATAGCAACTTTACACCAAATTCACTATTTCTTTTAAATCCTGCCAAGTATTTGGACATATATGAAATGCTTCAAAACCTGACAGATAAACACTGAGACGTGCTTCATTCAATAGACAGAAGTATGCATTTATAAAACAGAAAGCTGCCTCTCCCCGAAGACAGGGATAGCTCTGATAGCTCTTTACAGTTTTATAATTAACAAAAATGGAGGGTTTTTTTTAAAAAAAAAAACCCTCAAATTAGGGCACCCTAATCAAGGCAAAAATCTTAAGAAATGGCTTACCTTTAGCACAACACTTGTGCAGTACTATAAAATGCACTGTCACTAACAAAGACATTAGCAGCATGCTGAAGGGTCACCTTAATCAAAATATACAGTAATTGAAATGCTAAAGGCATTTACATGGAGTAGACAAGGAAGGAGAAAAGCTGGAGGTTCAGTATTAAAACAGGTGATTTGGGGAGGGGCTTGTATCCACACTGTTTAGTGGAAGCTGGCACTACATGTGGCTGCTGCCAACTAGAGTCCTAAGAGAGACCTTCCTTTGCATAGAATTTTATATAAAAGTAACAGAAATAAAGATACCAAAAAAAAAAAAAAGGAAAAAGGAAAAAGGAAAAAAGAAAAACAACTTGTATAAGGCTTTCTGCTGCACACAGCTTTTTTTTTTTTTTAAATAAATGGTGCCAACAAATGTTTTTGCATTCACACCAATGCTGGTTTTGAAATTGTATACTACAAAGGTATTTGTGCAGATCAATCCAATAGAAGGGACCAGTGGGCTGGGTGGGCTGCCAGGCTGTCTACTTTCTCATGTAGGACCCATTGAGAGACTGTTTGGACATGCCCAGTTTCATGTAGGGGTGGTGTCAGAGGGTGTGTACATCATGTTAGCATGGGGTGGGGTCTGCATTGGCTGCTGGGCTTATGGCAGCTGTTCTGGGAAGAGCCATTTCCACAGATGCTGCCTACCATAGTTGAGTCATAGCTGCTTGGGTTCTCATAGTTCTCTCTTGTGCTCTCAATATTGTCCAGGTCACTGAACCTGCTGTCAATGACCTGCTGTCAGTGATCTGACACTGACAGGACGTCCATCACTTAACTGGTCTCAATGTTCTGCAGAGGTGGCACTGTGATGGCAGTCTGATCAGGGCTGATTTGGGCATAGCTATTCTCTAGGGCAGGGACACTGGGGCTATTGACAGAATGAACTGACCGGCCAGGATGGGAATGTACAGATAAAACTGGGCTACGGTGGTCTGACTATTGGCACTACAGTGTGGTGGCAATTTGAGGACTTTGGTCTGTATGTGTATAGTTCTGCAGGTTTCTACAGGCCTCTTGAGTCTCAGCACAATCTGGAATGGTGTCATCATGCTTCCTGTTTTCTTGGGTCAAAGACTGAACAACCTGGGCAGTCTCAGAGTCAATTTCCACAGCAGCTGGGCCTCCCTCTTTGAGCTCAGCATCCTCACCATTGCTGTTCTTTTGGTCTTGTTTCTGTGTCTGTTCTTCTGGGGGCTCCGCGTCAGACTCAGGTGCAGTTCCAGTGTCTCCAGCAAGTTCCTTTGGCTCACTGTTACACAACAGTGCAAGATCAATACCGCAGTTCATCAAGACCTCAGGGTTCGAGTGATTCGCTTGAATGCTCAGGTCTAAAACAGCCTCCTGCCCTTCTAATGCATCTTTGAAGGTTTCTCTTGGGAGGTCTCCCCTCTCCATGTTGGCAGCCTCCATGTGGCCATCATCTTCATTATCTGCATCATGGTCCTTGTTGTGAGAGGCTCTTTCTCCTCATCCTTGTCCTCTTCATGGTCATCCAAATGCACAGGGTCTACCTTTTCCATGGATATCTCTAGTTCTGTGTTTTCTTTACCTTTAGCACCATCTTGGTCTTTTTCTGCAGTTCCTTCTTCTTCCTCTTCCTGTTCTTCCCATACAGATTCAGTTTCTTTGCTTCCACTTGGAGAGCCCTCGCTTAGCTCCTTTTGGCCAAAATTATCTGCACTTTAGAGGCTCAGGATTGTCTTTTCTGCCTTTTCTCAAGTGTTCTACATCACTATCTACATCTTTTCGACAACAGGCAGTGTTCTTGAAGAAATGATTGTGTTTTCCTTCCTCTTTCTCTGTCTGCCTTTTCTTCCCTGGCTGATGTTGGAATTCTTTTCTCGGAATTGGCTTCCTGTCCCCCTCCTCCACTGGGATCTCACAGGTAGGCTCCAGCTGCAGCATTGGTCTCTCCTCATCCGAGTTGTCAAAGGGCTCATTCAGCACTCCCATCATCTCAGAAATGGTCTCAGTGGTTACACTACAGTTGATCCTCCTGCATTTATGATCCCTTTTCTTTACTACAAAAGGCCTCTTTCTTTTAATGAAAACTGACTGTGGCTTAGTCAACCATGGGGAAGATGTCTGAATGCTCTCCTCCTCTTCCTCCTCTTCCTTTTCCTTGTCATCTTCTTCCTCACTGCTCTCTTTAGACAGCTCTTACAACTGTCCTCATTCCCCGGCCACTGGCTGCCTCTCTGGAGAGTGCAGGTATTTAGTCTTTGATTGTACATTTGCAGACAATTACCTACTGGTAACTCTAGATGACAGGATCTCTTGCTCCTCCTTCTCCCAGCCGGTGGCTTGTTCCATTAGTCATTCAGCCTCCTTCTCAGCTTCTCACTCTTCCTCAGAAACCACAGCATTAGAAATTAAAATTGGGGCCCATCTTAGACTCTCCGGGTCAAGTTCATTGGGTCGGGAACAGTTCTTCAGCTTTTCCACATGGCCCAATATCAACTTTTCCCTTCTAATGATGACAAACTTGCCATTTCTTCTGTCAATCATGTGGAGGTGCTGCAGAGTGGTGGCAATGCCATGTGAGCACATTCCTGTGGCTCTGCTAATGGCCTTGATACTGATATGCCTCTTGTGGTGGTGGTAGAGGTATTCCAAGATGACACTTTTTCATTAGGCCAGGTAGGAGACCGGTCCCAGGTCAGAGAGTGGCTTTTTGGGAGACCCGGTTTGGCCTTTTCTTCGAGTAAGCAAATAGTTGAAATCATTGAGAAAGCATCCAAATCCTTGCCTTTGGTACTGGGGCATGATCATTATGCAGAACACATTATACTTCTGCTGACATAGCTTTTCCTTGGAGAAGTACCCAACCAGATGACAGCCTTTTTCATCATTTTTTGTAAGGACATAAAAAAGGAATGGCTTGACATCATAATAAAATGTTTTGTGGTCCAGGAAGAGTTTGGCTAACAAGCAATGCTTTTGGCAATAAATTTTACTCATATTCCCATCAACCTCAAATACTGAAAGGTCTTTCCTTTAGTAAATCTCATTTGCTGGAGGATGAAACCATCCACACTTCTTTGAGTGTCTTAGCAAAATATTTTTACTCTTCATACATTTCAGACAGAATTCACACTGGTAAAGCTTTGGTAATCTTGCATATTTCTGTGTGTAAGGCAAGGAGCACCAGGTTTGGATTTCACATTTTCCAAACTCTATTACTGAGGGATACCGACCACAGTCTTCCACTCCAGTTTCACACTCTATTTTCTCCCAAGACAGTTCCTGGGCCTGCTTAAAAACATCCAGATCTTCTTCAGTCACGATATCATTGTTTCCCATCAGACTTACATCTGTACTTTCTTGCTTAATGCTTATTTTAATTTCAGTATCAGATGACCCCCTTCCTGTGAGTGCACTCATGGATCCTTCATCACTGGTTACAGACGTTTTGGAATTCTGGAAAGTGGTGGGTCACAGCACTCCATAGGGAATCCTCTATCACAGGAATCACAAAAAAACATATTATCTACATTTTTGCCCTGGACATGACATGCACTGCATGTATTGTACTCAATGCACTGCCACATCAAGGCCTTTACATTTGTGGTTAATTTAGGACAAAACTTCAAAAAGGATGGGTGTCCATTACTGCCACAATCTGCACAAGATGAGTTCTTATGGTTTCTTTTCACAATTCGACTCTTTAGTCCCCAAACAGAAGCTACATATTGGAATGGGATTGGCACGGGGTGTCTTAGTTAGGATTTTACTGCTATGAACAGACACCATGACCAAGGCAACACCTATAAGAACAGCATTTAATTGGGGCTGGCTCACAAGTTCAGAGGTTCAGTCCATAATCATCAAGGCAGGAACATGGCAGCATCTAGGCAAACATGGTGCAGGAGAAGGTGAGAATTCTACAACTTCAACTCAAAATGGACTTTCAAACTAAGGTTCTCAAAAAAGATAAGGAGGGGCACTTCTTACTCATCAAAGGTAAAATTTAGAAAGATTAACTCTAAATTATAAACATCTATGCTCCCAATGCAAGAGCATCCACATTCATTAAAACACAAAACACACATTATACTACACAATAATAGTGGGACACTTCAACACCCCACTCTCATCAATGGACAAATGCTGGAAACAAAAACTAAACAGAGGCACATTGAAACCAACAGAAGTTATGAAACAAATGGTTTGAACTGATATCTATACACATTTCATCCANAAATAAAAGGATATACCTTCTTCTCAACATGTCATGGTACCTTCTCCAAAATTGAGCATACAATCAGTCACAAAAGAGGACTCAGCAGATACAAAAAATATAGAATTAATTTCATGGACACTATCAGATCTCAATGGACTAAGGCTGATTTCAATAACAACATAAATAATAGAAAACCCACATACGCATGGAAGTAGAACAACACTCTAATCTATGATAACTTGGTCAAGGAAGAAATAAATAAATTAAAGACATTTTAGAGTTTAATGAAAATGAAGCCACAACATGCCCAAACTTATGGGACAAAATGAAAGGAGTCCTACGAGGAAAACTCATAGCTCTGAGTGCCTCCAAAAAGAAGCTGAAGTGAGTATGCACTAGTAGTTCGACTGCACACTTAAAAGCACTAGAAAAAAAAAAAAAGAAGCAAAATCACCCACGAGGATTAGATGGCAGGAAATAATCAAACTCATGGCTGAAATCAACCAAATGGAAACAAAAAGAACTATACAAAGAATTAACTAAAACCGGAGCTGGTTCTTTGAGAATATCAACAGGATAGATGAACCCCTAGACAGACTAATTATAGGGCACAGGGACATTATAATAATTAACAAAATCAGAAATGAAAAGGGAGATCTAACAACAGAATCTGAGGAAATCCAAAAAAAATCATCAGATCATACAACAAAAGTCTATACTCAATAAAACTGGAAAACCTGGATGAAATGGAAATGTTTTAAGACAGATACCAGGTACCAAGGTTAAATTAAAATTGGACTAATGGGGTAAACAGGACTGTATCCCATAAAGAAATAGAAATATTTATCAATAGTCTCCCCCAAAAATACCAGGACCAGATGGGTTTAGTGAAGAGTTCTATCAGACCTTCAAAGACATAATTCCATTACTCCTCAAACTATTCCCCAAAATAGAAACAGAAGGTACTTTAGGCAATTCATTATATGATGCCACAATTACTGTGATACCTAAAGCACACCAAGACCCAACAAAGAAATAGAACTTCAGACCAATTTCCCTTATGAATATCCATGCAAAAATAATCAATAAAATTCTCGCAAACCGAATTCAAGANCACATCAAAATGATCATCCTTCATGATCAAGTAGTCTTCATCCCAGGGATCCAAGGATGGCTCAATATACAGAAATCCATCAACATAATTCCCTATTTAAACAAGCTCAATGACAAAAAACACATGATCATCTCATTGGATGCTGAGAAAGCATTTGACAAAGTCTAACCCCCCTTAATGATAAAAGTCTTGGAAAGATAACAAATACAAGGCCCATACCTAAACATAATAAAAGCAATATACAGCAAGCCAGTAGCCAACATCAAAATAAATGGAAAGAAGTTGGAAGCAATCCCATTAAAATCAGGGACTAGACAAGGCTGCCCACTCTCTACCTACTTGTTCAATATAGTACTTGAAGTTCTATCCAGAGCAAATAGACAACAAAAGGAGATAAAGGTGATACAAATTGGAAAGGAAGAAGCAAAAATATCACTATTTGCAGGTGATATGATGGTGTATATAAGTGACCCTAAAAATTCTACCAGAGAACTCCTAAACCTGATAAACAGCTTCAGTGCAGTAGCTGGATATAAAATTAACTCAAACATATCAGTGGACTTTCTCTACACAAAGATAAACAGGATGAGAAAGAAATTTGGCAGACAATACCCTTCAAAATAGTCACAAATAATGTAAAATATATTGGTGTGACCCTAACTAAGGAAGTGAAAGATCTGTATGATAAGAACTTCAAGTCTCTGAAGAAAGAAAGTGAAGAAGAATTTAGAAGACGGAAAGATCTCCCATGCTGATGGATTGGCAGGATTAATATAGTCAAAATGGCTATCCTTCCAAAAGCGATCTACAGATTCAATGCAATCCCCATCAAAATTCCAACTCCATTCTTCACTGAGTTAGAAAGGGCAATTTGCAAATTCATCTGGAATAACAAAAAACCTAGGACAGCAAAAACTCTTCTCAACAATAAAAGAATCCCTGGTCGAATCATCATGCCTAACCTCAAGCTGTACTACAGAGCAATTGTGATTAAAAAAAACCAACCAAACAAAAACAAAAACAACAAACAAACAAACAAACAAACAAAAACAAAACAGCGACAGAAAGGTAGATCAATGGAATAGAATTGAAGACCCAGAAATGAACCCACACACATATGGTTATTTGATCTTTGACAATGGAGCTAAAACTCTCCAGTGAAAAAAAAGACAGCCTTTCAATAAATGGTGATACTTCAACTGGAAATCAGCAAATAAAATAATGCATTCTTATCTCCTTGTAAAAAGCTCAAGTCGAAGTGGAACAAAGAAGTCCACATAAAACCAGAGGGACTGAAATTTATAGAGGAGAATATAGGGGAAAGCCTGGAAGTTATGGACACAGGGAAAAAATTCCTGAACAGGACAGCAGTGGCTTGTGCTGTAAGATCAAGATTCGACAAATGGAACCTCATAAAATTGTAAAGCTTCCTTAAAGCAAAAGATACTGTCAATAAGTCAAAAAGACCACCNACAGAGTGTGAAAGGATTTTTACCAATCCTAAATCTGATAGGGGACTAATATTTTATTTATACAAAGAGCTCAAGAAGATGGACTCCAGAAATTCAAATAACCTCATTAAAAATGGGGTACAGAGCTAAACAAAGTCTTCTCAACTGAGGAATATCAAAGGGCTGAGAAGCACCTGAAAAAATGTTCAACATCCTTAATCATCAGGGAAATACAAATCAAANCAACACTGAGATTCCACCTCACACCAGTCAGAATGGCTAAGATCAAATTTCAGGTGACAGCAGATGCTGGCAAGGATATGGAGAAAGAGGAACACTCCTCCATTGCTGGTGGGATTGCAAGCTTGTACAACCACTCTAGAAATCAGTCTGGTGGTGCCTCAGAAAATTGAACATTGTACTACCAGAAGATTCAGGAATACCTCTCTTGGGAATATATCCAGAAGATCTTCCAACTGGTAATAAGGATACATGCTCCACTATATTCATACCAGCCTTACTTATAATAGCCCAAAGCTGGAAAGAACCCCGATATCCCTTAACAAAGGAATCGATACAGAAAATGTGGTACATTTACACAATGGAGTACTACTCAGCTATTAAAAACAATTAATTTATGAAATTCTTAGGCAATTGATGTACCTAGAGGATATCATCCTGAGTGAAGTAGCCCAATCACAAAAGAATTCACTTGATATGCACTCACTGTTAAGTGCATATTAGCCCAGAAACTTAGAATACCCAAGATACAATTTGCTGAACACAAGAAAAATAAAGAGCAAGGAAGACCAACACATGTGTAGCTCATTCCTCCTTAGAATAGGGAACAAAATACCCATGGAAGGAGTTACAGAGACAAAGTTTGGAGCTGACATGGAGAAATTACACAAGGACCTGAAGGGGTCTGCAACCCTATAGCTTGAAACAACAATATGAACTAATCAGTACCCCCCAGAGCTCATGTCTCTAGCTGCATATGTAGCAGAAGATGGCCTAGTCAGCTATCATTGGGAAGAGAGTCCCCTTGGTCTTGCAAATTTATATGCCCCATACAGGGGAATGCTTTGGCCAAGAAGTGGGAGTGAGTGGGTAGGTAAGCAGGGTTGGGGAGGATGTAGGGGATTTTTGGGATAGCATTTGAAATGTAAATGAAGAAAATATCTACTAAAATGATTTTTTAAAAAGAAAGGATGGACCATCCAAAGACTACTCTAACAGTTGATCCATCCAATAATCTGCGACCCAAAACAGACACTTTTGCATATGTTTGCAAGATTTTGCTGAAAGGAGCCTGATATAGCTTTTCCTTGTGGTACTATGCCAGTGCCTGGCAAATACAGAAGTGGATGCTTACTGTCATCTATTGGATGGAACACAGGGTCCTCAATTGAGGTACAAGAGAAAATACCCAAGGAGCTGAAGGGGTCTGCAACCCTATAGGTGGAACAGCAATATGAACTAACCAGTACCCCCAGAGCTCATGTCTCTAGCTGCATATGTAGCAGAAGATGGCCTATTCAGCCATCATTGGGAGGAGAGGCCTTTGGTCTTCCAAAAATTGACCTCCAGTACAGGTCAATGCCAGAGCCAGGAAGCATGAATGCCTGGGTTGGCAAGCGTGATGGGGGGACGGTATAGGTGACTTTCAGGATAGCATTTGAAATGTAAATGAAGAAAATATCTAATAAAAATTGAAAAAAACACAATGAATGTATGACATTCCTAGACAAATGGATGGATTTGGAGGATATCATCTTGAGTGAGGTAACCCAATCACAAAAGATCACACATGATATGAACTCACTGATAAGTGGATATTACCCCACAGTCTCAGAATCCTTTTTAGAAGGGAGAACAAAATACCCATGGAAGGAGTTACATAGACAAATTTCAGAGCAGAGACTGAAGTAACGACCATCTAGAGACTAACCCACTTGGGGATCCATCCCATAAATCACCATCAAACCCAGACACTATGGCAGATGCCATCGAGAGCTTGCTGACAGGAGCCTTATATAGCTGTCTCCTGAGGGGGTCTTCCAGTTCCTGGCAAATACAGAAGTGGATGCTCACAATCATCCATTGGACAGAGCACAAGGTCCCCAGTGAAGGAGACAGAGAAAGTTTCCAGGGAGCTGAAGTGTTCTGAAGGAACATCAATATGCACTAACCAATATTTTCAGAGATCCTTGGAACTATACTGCCAATCAAAGAAAACAGATGGTGGAACATGTGGCTTTAGCTGTAAATGTAACAGAGGATGGCCTAGTCGGTCATCAATGGTAGGAGTGGCCCTTGGTCCTGTGAAGGTTCTATTCCCCAGTAAAAAGGAATGCCAGGACCTGGAATGGGAGTGGGTGGGGTGGGGGAAGGTTGAGCAGGTAGGGTATAGGTGATTTTTGGAGGGGAAACTAGGAAAGGGAATGACATTAAAAATATAAATAAAGAAAATATATCATAAAAGATTAAACAATAAGAAAGAAAGAAAGAAAGAAAGAAAGAAAGAAAGAAAGAAAGAAAGAAAGAAAGAAAGAAAGAAAGAAAGAGATAGTTGTAAAATGGATTAGAATCAGCCAGAATGGAAAAAGGCAAGAATGGTAATTGAGCTATTATGAGATCAAAAATCCCTGTACACATGTATGAAAATATCAATAATAAAACACTTTACTATATGTGATTAATATATTTCAATAACTGTTTAAATCAAACGAGTGTATCAAATTCTCCTACCCCACAGCTGAAAAGATTTTAGAGACAAATAGGAGATTAGGATTTACAATATTTAGAAAGATGCCTTTTAAGAAAATTTTGGTTGATTAGGCTAATATATAAGATGTATAAGAAGCCATTACAAAAAGACTAAGAAAATTCACTAATGAGAAGCACAGTAGGAAGAAAGCAGCATTTGTTATTTTTCTATTCTGTAATAAAACACCATAATCAAAGGCAGCTTAAGGAAGAGAGAGCTTGTTTGTGTCCGGCACAACTATAGGAAGGGAAAGCTGGGATTTCATTTCCTCAACTACATGCAGGAAATAAATGGAGTACACTGGAATTGGTTTGAGTGTTTACTCTCTCAAAGCCCACCTTGAATGGAATACTTTCTCCAACCAGGTTGTACCTCATAAACATTCTGAAAACGTGCCACCAATTGGGAACCAAATGTTGAAATTTTGGGGCCTATGTGGGCCATTTCTTACTCAAATGATGACCAATGTCAATATCAAGATTAGTTCTGTAAAGACTAGATACTCCAAATGGTGTTTAAATATTATGACATGGGGCAATCTGTGACTGTGTCCTGTACTGTGGTGATGTATGAGAACAGAAAGACTTCACAATCGGTGTTGAAATGAAGGTGAGTCCTGGGCCCATAGATTTGTTGAATGTAGAGAGATAAAATGGAGCGTACAGAATATTAAAGGGCTAGTGATGTAGGCAAGTTAGGTATAATACATGAAATTGTGGGTTTGAGACCAGCACCAACTAAGTAGAGTATACAGTAGGTGCTTTCAGTCTTAGAACTCAAGAGGTAGCAGAAGAAGGTACCATACTTCAAGGTCATTCCAAGGTATACAGAGAGTTCAAGGCCAACCTAAGCTATATCTCACTTTATCTTTCTAAAAACTACACTGAGACCTGGAACTGGGGAAACTCCAGAGTCTCTATGGTGGTTACTCTATCTGAAACTCTTAACAGTAAGTGACATGAAGCCTGAAGTGCCACCTCCTATAGGCAGGTAGGACTCCCAGTGGAGGGATAAGAATAGCAACCCATTCAGCAAACCTTTGGTTCCAAATGTGCCCTAACTACAAGATGTGCAAAAACAAAGATGGAACAGAGATGGAAAGAATGGGAAATCTATGACTGGCCAAAAGTGAGACACACACCATGGGAAAGAAACCATCCATGACATTATTACTGTTACTCTGATATGCTTGCATACAAAAGCCCAGAATAACTGTACTCTGAGAGGCTCCACCCAGCAGCTTACTAAAAGAGATGTATAAGCCCACAGCCAAACATTAGTTAGAGCTCTGGAAGTCTTTTGGAAAAGTTGGAGAAAGTATTGAGGGGCCCAACGGGGTCAAGAACTCTAGATAAAGACCAGAACTGTCAACTAATCTGGACCTTTTAGCACTCTGAGAAACTATACCACCAACCAAAATGCTATCATGAGCTAGTCCTAGGGCCCCTGCACATATGTAGCAGATGTGCAGCTTGGTCTTCGAGTAGGTCTCCCAACAAATGGAGCTGGGACTCTCCCAGAATCTGTTTCCTGTCTGTGGATCCCATTCCTCTATCTGGGTTGCCTTGTCTTGTCTCAGTGGAAGAAGACACATCAACTCCTACAGAGAATTGATGTGTCATTGTAGGGAGGTACCCTAGGTGCACCTATTCCCTTTTCAGAGGAGAAGAAGATGGGGATAGGAGCTATGAGTAGGGGTTATTAAGAGGAGAGAGGTGCTGAATATTGTGATATAATATGAATAAATAAATTTATTAATTAATAAATTAATTAATGAAATAAATGTCTCTGAGTTTCCCCCATTTCCTATAGTTCACAGGATACTCACCATTACCTTTGAGGAACCACTCAAAATAAGTTCCGAGTGACCCTGGATTCTTCACAAGGTTTGTGTTACCCCAGAAAAAGTAACCAGACACAAGAATATCTCTGGGATTTCTGATGAGATAGATCGCCTTGAATGGAAAAAAATGTAAATGAAGGTCAACAGTTATTCCTCACATTTTGACTGTCATAATTTACATGAAATATTCAAATATCTAATGGTTTCTAAAAAACATTTGTTATTTTTATGTGGGCAAAACATATACACAAGTGAAAAATTTATAGTCATAATTCCCCTTTTCTAATTTTATTTGATTTGAAAAAATTGAACAACAAAATGACTAGTTAATTAAGAGTGTAAAAAGAACCGACTGATTCGACAGTTCTAAAGATCACAATAACTATTGGTTATCCAACACCAAATGCCAAGCCTGTAAAATATACATACAAGCAATACTGTAGTGACTGAGAAGGATGTACTGAAGTGTTTTGGGATATACAGATTTATTTAGGAATATATTGATCATTTATTTATTTAGGAATATACATTGTATACATTAGAGCCATGTAAATATATATCTATATTGGAGTACATAAACATAGGAATATATTTAGGAATATATATATATATATATATATATATATATATATATCACATTATATTAATTCATGTTATATATATATATATATATATATATATATATATATATATATATATGTGTGTGTGTGTGTATGTGTGTGTGTGTGTGTAACATGAATTAATGAAAAAAGAAATCATAAATTTGAAAGAGACAAAAAGGGACATATTAATGTGTTTGGAGAAAGAAAAGTGGAAGGGAAATGATGTACATGATTATATTTTTTCATAATAATTTCAAAACAAAAGAAATAAATTAAAAGAAATAATTATTTTTTAAAAGGTTTATTTATTTTATATATAAGAGTATACTGCCGCTGTTTTCAGACATACCAAAAGGCATTGGATCCCATTACATATGGTCATGAGCTATCATATAATTTTTGGGAATTGAACTCAGTACCTCTGGAAAAGCAGTTACTGCTCTTAACCACGGAGCCACCACTCCAGTCCCCAAAGTAATCATTTTTAATAAAAAGAATTTTATATTTTGTACCAATTATTCTAGATCTCATCTTTTTAACTTCAAAAATGTTGATTTATGCATCTCTGAGTTCACACATTCATTTTTTCACACCATATGTGGACAGAAAACCACAGACATTAGAAAAAGGGGGTCGGATGCCCTGGGACTAGAGTTGCAGACAGTTGTGAGATGCCATGTGGGTATTGTGAACTGAACCTAGGACCTTTGCAAGAGAAGTCAGCACTCTTAACAGCTGAGCCATCTCTCTAAGTCCTCGTAGAAATTTTAAATCTTTTATTGGATATTTTTTATTTACATTTCAAATGTTATCACCTTTTTCAACTTCCCACATCCTCCCTGGAAACCCCCAATTCAATCTCCTTCCTCCTGTTTCAATAGAGGTGTTTCCTGACCCAACCATTCACTCCTACTTCCGAAGGATAGCAAAAAATATTCTCAACAACAAAAGAACTTCTGGGGGACTCACCATCCCTGACTTCAAGCTATATTATAGAGCAATAATGATTTTAAAAAACTGTATGGTATTGGTACAATTAAATGCAGGTTGATTAATGGAATAGAACTGAAAACCCCAAATCAGACCCACACTCCTATGTTCAGTTGATCTTTTGCAAAGCTCTAAAACCATCCACTGGGGAAAAGACANCATTTTCAACAAATGATGCTGGTTGAATTGGCTGTCAGCATGTAGAAGAATGGAAATCAATTCATTCTTATCCTCTTTTACAAAGCTCAACTCCAAGTGTATCAAGAACTTCCATATAAAACTAGATACACTGAAATATATAGAAGTGGGCAAGAACTTCAAATACATGGGCACAATGGAAAAATTAATGAATAGAACACAAATGGCTTATGCTCTAAGATCAAGAATTGACAAATGGGACCTCATAAAATTACAAAGTTTCTGTAAGTCAAAGAACACTGTCATTAGGACAAAATTGCAATCAACAGATTGGGAAAAGATCTTTACCAATTCTAAATCTGATAGAGGGCTAATATCCAATATATACAAAGAACTCAAAAAGTTAGGCTCCATAGTAACAAATAACCGTTTTAAAAATAGGGTAGAGAACTAAACAAAGAATTCTCAACTGAGAAAGATGGCATGGACTAGAAGAACCTAAAGAAATGTTCAACATACTCAGTTATCAGGGAAATGCAAATCAAAATGACCTTGAGATTGCACCACACACCAGTCAGAATGTCTAAGATCAAAAACTCGGGTGACAGAGATTCTGGTGAGGATCTGGACAAGAGGAACCCTTCTCCATTGCAGGTGGGATTTCAAGCTGGTACAACCACTCTGGAAATCAGTCTGGTGGTTTCTAAGGAAATTGTACATAGGATTACCTGAGGACCCAGCTATAGCACTCCTGAGCTTATACCCAAAATATGTTACAACATATAACATAGCAGCCGTATTTATAAAAGACAGCATTTGGATACAAATCATATGTCTTTCAACAGAGGAAAGGATACAAAAAAGGTGGTACATTTACAAGATGGCATGCTACTCATCTATAAAAAACAATGAATTCTTGAAATTCATAGGAAAATGGATAGAAATAGAAAATATCATCCTGAGTGTGGTAACCCAATCACAAAAGAACACAAATGGTATATATTCAATGATAAGTGGATGTTAGCCCAGTAGCTCAGAATAACCAAAATACAATTCACAGACCACATGAAGCTCTAGAAGGACATCCAGAGTCTTGATATTTCGATACTTCTTAGAAGGGTGAATAAAAAAATATCATGGGAGTAAACATGGAGAAAAAGTGTGGAGCAGAGACTGAAGGAAAGACAATACAGATACTATTCGACCTGGGGATCCATCCCATATTCAGTAACCAAACCAAGACACTATTTTTGATGCCAAGAAGTATATGCTGTCAGGAGCTGGATAGAGTAGTCTCCTGAGAGGCTCTTCTAGAACCTTCCAAATATAGAATTCATGTCTTTAAGCTTCAGTTTCCCCAGTCAATATTTTCCAAAACCACATAAGACACACACATATATATGAATGGCCACAAATTCATTGTGCCATTTGAATGAGAGATTATTCTAAGTTTGTCTTTGTAGTTGCAGCATAAACTATTTATAGCTTTTATGGATGGAGGAATTTACAGAAAACTTCCTTATTAACAAGGAGCTGTGATAGGTCAGTATGTGGATATCTCTGATTCCTTCTACTAATCCTCTTTCCATTTCATGGGAGATTCCTGTGGCTACTGATCTCAATACATAGCTACACACATGATGACACTGTATATACAACTGATCTTTGAACAGTGATGCCTGGTCAGGTTACTTCCCCTATAAGCAATTGTGTCTTAGGTGTTTCACCCACAAGGCTTGGGGTATAGGTTGTAAGTAAGATTGGCTCTTTGATGACAATGATATAGTAATATCCACTGTGAGTTTGAACTCTGTTTGGCCTATGTATGTAGTTCCTGAATGTTTCAGTGTGACATTTTACTTTATTTCTTAAAGCTTCCCAGGATCACTGTGGGATGGCCCACATTCTGGTACTCTATCTAATATAGTCTGAGATGGGGAAACATTGGCATCACCTAGTGCATAAGAATCCCACCTTCACATTTCTGCAAGACCTCCAGGATGTGTTAGGTAAAATCAGTTCAAAGAGTGTTTGGTCAAAGAAAATCTCAACCACTGGACAATGACCTTGGGCTTGAAATTGAAGAAAGACTTGGAGAAGAGATGGATGGGAAGATGGGAGGTCATGAGTCGTGGTCCTTCCTTATTGACTATTTCAGGATATCCTATATCATTCTCTAGCCAGGGTGAGCGGTACCAAATGGGCACAGTTTGGATCCACTTGGGATCTCCCTTAGTCTGAATCAAGCAGAAAATATGAATCAGCCAGTTCATTCCTGAATGAAAAGGAAAAGTGACTGTCACTCATTTCAACATTAATTGTGAAAAAGCCTCAAGTAAAATATATGCCCATACCATTTACAGTGCTGCCCATTTTCAAAAACAAAACTTGTCTTCACAATGTCCATGTGACATAAGTGTAAAGTATATTCAATCATCATATTCTAGACTTCATTTTGCAAAGCAGAGACCCTATACACCCTATACTCATTAAACAGCAGCCTGCCAATGGAATATCTCCTCCAGCCCTGGGCCAACATCATTCCACATTCTGGTGGAATGAATTTGACTACCCCAGATATTTCAGAATATCGTAATCATAGCACCTGCCCTCTGAGACTACCTGCTTTAATTTAATTCATTGTCACTGAAATGCACCTAGGCTGCAGTGTATGACTGAGTTCTTCTTTTTAAGATGAATCAATTCCCTTGTACATATTTTTCACACACACATGCATTTGTGTTTATGTGCTCATGTGTCAGTGGATGTTTCTCTAGCTTCCTTCTCTGAGTTATCGTCTGGTACTTTATTCCTGTATTCCCACTGCTTTTGGAATTTATGTGTCATTATCCTTTCAACATCAGCAGCCTAATACTTACTCAATGTTCAGTGGTTTTTCCACACAGCAGACATCCATACCCCAAACTACCACGATGTTGCTTTTGGCTTTCTTGAGTTTTCACACTCTTTCTACATCCTGGACAAGGTCCATAGTAATTCTACCTGACACTGTCCTCTCCTCCACATATCCTCACATACATGTCTTTATCTCTTAATGTTATTTCTTGTATTTATTCTCATAACTCTCACTCTCCTATCTCCTCCCCAGAGAGAGGGACCAATGGCATATTTTTCCTCAGGGACCACTATCATTGTTCTGGTGCCATAGCTGATCACCTCTGCCCACATAGGTCAGACTGAGTGGAACACACACAAATCTCCATGCCCACAAGTCATTTTACTCATTAATATATGGAACACTCTACTCATCACTCAAAATGAATTAGGATAAATGTACTAACCTCCATTATACAATTCAGAATTAGTCTTCCTGATAATCCTTACCTGACTTTGGGTAAGACAATATCATCAAGTCTTCTTCTTTCACCACAAACTTATTACGAATTTCTTCTATAGTTTCTTTTTGATATAATATTGCAGGAAAAGGTATCCCTTCAAACCAAGTATAGTCTGACATCCTGAATAGCTCCTTGTAAGTGCTCTTAGTATTCCAGCCCAGGACACCTATTCAGCTTGTAGCAAAGCTGAGAGGTAAGATTTATAGTGCAAGTAAAAAATCATTAACGTTTTCTTGTTTGTTGTGAAATATTTACTGATATGAAGAAATAAATATTGTAACCCACATTCAAAGGTTACTATATTGAGCAATTTTAAAGTTGTACAAATAATATTCTGCAGAATTTGTGAGACCAAATTCATGACTTCAAAACAGAAATTCAGTAAGATATGATAGGACATAGAAATGCAAGTTAATTTAAAATGTCTAGTAATACAATTTAGCTTTCAAGATGATTTTGAATGTGCAGAACAATGACAGAGACCAGATAGAACCTTTTCATGGAATTTCACTTTTTTAATAGTGGTTGCTTTTGAGAAACTCATAGTACATTAACTACCCTTCTTCTTCCCTTCAAAACTTCCCTCCTTTTCCCATAGTTTTGATCTCTTCTTTAATATTTGTTGCTATTATATATGCACAAATATATAGTCTACCTACTGAGTAACACCTGGTTACTGTAGTTATTCCAAGTTATAAGCACACTGTTACAGATTCAAAGTCAGAAAGCACAAATCTCTTCTAGATCCACCTGTTTGCCTAAAAGATTCATGATTTCATTTATCTCCACAGCTAAGTAGAATTTCATTGTACATATGAACCGCAGTATCATTAGTCATTTATTAGTTGAAGGACATTTAAGTTATTTTCATTTTCTAGTTATTATGACTAGAACAGTAATAAACATGGCTGAGAAACTATTTGTGGAGTAATATATCAAGTCCTTTCACATATGTCAAGAAATATTATATCCATGCCACATGATACATTTTTTCACACTGATTTTCAGAGTGACTTCATCAGTTTGAAATGCAGTTAAGTGCATGAAGGTCTCCATTTCATAAATTATTACAATCATTTATCTCACCTGCACTAGTTGTCAGTTTTTTGTTTGGTCATATTATTTCTGACTAGAGTAAATTAAATCTCAAAGTAGTTTAATTTTTATTTCCTTAATTGCTAAAGATTTTGACCAATTAAGAAAGTATATCTTAGTTTTTATTTTTATTTTTATTTCTTCTCTTGTGAAGAAGTAAAAGGGGCCAGAGGTAAAGGCCAGTTTGGTTTTTTTGTTTTGTTTTTTGGTTTTTTGTTTGTTTGTTTGTTTGTTTTAGTACAATCTAGTTTTTACATGGACTGTTTGCCTGTCTCTTTTGTGTTTTCTTTGTAAATCCCTACACCTGCAATATTATGTACATGTTCTCTCTCTCTCTCTCTCTCTCTCTCTCTCTCTCTCTCTCTCTCTCCCTCCCTCCGTCTCTCTCCTCTACCTTTCAGTAGAAACAAAAATAAAAACAAACAAAATCCTCAAACTAAACCAGTATGAAATAAAGTCCTGTCTTCCCTTAAAAAACCAGGTAATTTTTTCTATATTGATGCATTACATGTGGATAAGAGGACTATTGTTGAATGTGGTTGATATATCAGAGTAACACACCCTTCCATTACTTCTCCCAGAAAGTATCAATTGTAAATCGCTTCTAGGTTAAGAGTCTACTTCCTAGTCTCTGTACACTTCTGCCTCATTTTTGTCATCTTTCATTAGATATTTTGTTCATTTATATTTCAAATCCTATCCCCTTTCCTAGATTCATCACCAAAAGTGCCCTATACCCTCTCCCACCCTCCTCCACAACCCACCCACTTCCACTTTCTGACCCTGGCATTCCCCTATATTGGGGCATATAATCTTCACAAGACCAAGGGTCTCTCCTCCCACTGATGGCAGACTAGGCCATCCTTTGCTATGTATGCAAGTAGAGACACAAGCTGTAGGGGGTACTGATTAGTACATATTGTTGTTTCTCATATAACACTTCAGACTTCTTTAGCTCTTTGGGTACTTTATCTATTTCCTTCAATGGAGGCCCTGTGTTCCATCCAATAGATGACTGTGAGCATCCACTTCTGTATTTGTTAGGGAATAGCATAGCCTCACAAGAGACAGCTNTATCAGGGTCCTGTCAGCAAAATCTTTCTGGCTTATGCAATAGTGTCTTGGTTTACTGATTGTAAACCCATGTAGAGCAGTCTTGGGATGTTCCTTCCTTCTGTCTTAGCTCTGAACTTTGTCTCTGTAACTCATTCCATAGGTATTTTGCTCCCCTTTCTAAGAAGGAAGGGAGTATCCACACTTTGGTCTTCATTCTTCTAGAGTTTCATGTGTTCTGCAAATTGTATCTTGGGTATTCTGAGCTTCTGGGCTATTAATGATATTCTGCTATGCTTGCACACAGGAGTCTAGCATAATGTCCCTTGAGAGGAACTACCTAGCAGCTAATTCAGACAGATGCAGAGACTCACAGCCCAACAGAGGATAGAGATTGGGGCCTCTTATAGAAGTATTTAGGGAAGGATTGAGGGACCCAAATGGGATCGGAACAATGCAGGAAGACCAACAAAGTCAATTAACCTGAATCCTTGGATCTCTCAAAGGCTTAACCACCAATGAAGAATACAAGGTGGACCTAGCTCCTACTCCACTCCACCATAAATATATGTAGCAGTTGTACAGCTTGGTCTCAGGTGTAGAAGATACCATAGAAGAGATTAACACAACAGTCAAAGAAAATTCAAAACATAGAAAAAACCCCTAACCCAAAGTATCCAAGAAATTCAGGACACAATGAAAATGAAAAACAAAACAAACAAACAACAATAACAACAACAACAAACAAATGTAAGAATAATCAGAACAGAAGAGAATCAAAGGTTCCCAGCTCATTGGACCTGAAAAAGTTTTCAACAAAATCATAGAAGAAAACTTCCCCAACCTAAAGAAAGAGTTGGCCATAAAGGTACAGGAAACTTATAGAACATCAAATAAATGGGACCAGAAAAGAAAATACTCTTGTCATATAATAATCAAACCACTAAAAGCAGAGAAAAAGAAACAATATTAAAAGGTGCAAGGGAAAATGGCCAAGTAACATTCAAAGGTACACTTATCAGTATTACACAAGACTTCTCAATAGAGACTATGAAAGCCAGAAGAACCTGGTCAGAGGTCATGCAGAATCTAAGAGAACACAAATGCCAGGCCAGGCTACTAGATCCAGAAAAACACTCAATCAACATAGATGAAGAAACCAAAATATTCCAGGACAAAACCATACTACATACTAGTCCAATCCCACAGAAGATCCTAGAAGGAAAACGCCAACACAAGAAAGGCAACCTGCATCAAAGAAAGGAGAAGATATTAAGCATCTCATAACAAAGTCAAAAGGAGAGAACCACAAGCACAGAAAGCCATCCATAAAAACAAACATTTCAGGAACCAACAGTCATCTCTCTCTAGTATCTTCAAATACTAATGAACTCAACTAACCTATAAAGAATCATAAGCTAACACTGGATATGCAAACAAGTTCCAGCATTTTGTTGCATAGAAGAAACACATTTCTCTAACAAAGACAGGTAATATCTCAGAGTAAAAGGATGGAAAAAGTTTTCCCAAGCAAATGATGCCAGGAAACAAGCAGGAGTTGCCATCCTAACATCCAATAAAATAGAATTTCAAAAAAAAAAAAAAAGATATCAAGGGTGATGAAGAAGGACACTTCATATTCATCAAGAGGAAAATCCACCAAGAGAAAGTCTCAATTCTGAACGTGTATGCCCCAAATGCAATATCACCAACATTCATAAAAGAAATTTCACTAAGGCTCAAAACATGCAGTGAACACCACAGAATAATAGTTGTAGATTTCAACACCCCACTCTTACCAATGCACAGGTTATTGAAACAGAAACTGAACAGAGGCACAGTGGAACTGAGAGGTTATGAACCAAATGGATTGAACAGTTATCTACAGAACATTTTACCCTAAAACAAAAGAATACACGTTCTTCTCAGCACCTCATGGTTCCTTCTCCAAAATTAACCATATCATTGGTCAGAAAACAACTCTCAACAGATTGAAAATGATTGAAATGATACCATGCATCTTATCAGATAATCATAGCCTAAGGCTGGTCTTCAATAACATCAAAAACTATAGAAAGCTCACATACACATGGAAACTGAACAACTCTTTACTCAGTGATAACTTGGTCAGAGAAGAAATAAAGAAGAAATTAAAGACTTTCTGGAATTCCATGAAAATATTGATACAACATACCCACATTTATGGGACACAATGGAAGCAGTGATAAGAGGAAAGTTCATTGTACTATATGGCCTGCTAAAGAAATTGGAAAGATCTTAAGCTAACAATTTAACATAACACCCGACAGCTCTAGTACAAAAAGAAGCATACTCACTCGAGTGGAGTAGAAGGCAGGAAACATTCAAATTCAGGGACAAAATCAACCAAATACAAACAAAGAAATAATCAACAAAGCCAGAAGCTGGTTCTTTGAAAGAATCAGTTAGATAAATAAAACCCTAGCCAAACTAAATAAACAGGCAAAAGTCAGTGTCCAAATTAACAAAATCAGAAATGAAAAGACAGGCAGGACAACAGAAACATAGCAAATTCAAAAACAATCATCAAATCCTACTATAAAAGCCTATACTCAACAAAACTGAAAAATCTAGAAGAAATGGAAGTTTTTTATAGACAGATACCACATACCAAAGTTAAATCAAGAGTAGGTAAACTATCTAAACAGGCCCATATCGTACAAGGATATAGAAGTCATTGAAANCCTCCAAACCAAAAGAAGCCCAGGGCCTGATGGATTTAGTACAGAATTCTACCAGACCTTCAAAGAAGACCTGATACCAATTTTCCTCAAACTATTTCATAAAATTGAAAGAGAACAAACACTACCTTTTTCTATGAAGCCACAATTACTCTGATAGGTAAACCACACAAGGACTCAACCAAAAAAGAAAATTTCAGATGAATCTTGCTTATGAATATCTGTGCAAAAATACTCAGTAAAATTCTTGCAAACTGAATGCAAGAACACATCAAAACCATCATTCATTATGAGTGAATTCACCACAACCATAAAGAAAGATTCATCCTAGGGATTCAAGGTTGGTTTAAAATGAAAATCCATTAATGTAATCCACTGTATAATCAAACTCAAATTAGAAAAATCACATGATCATCTCCTTAGAAGCAGTAAAAGCATTTGACAAATTACAACACCACTTCATTGCCACACCCACTCCAGTAGAAATTGTGTGGCAGGCCCAAAAGCTTGGATGCAGTCCTGAGGCAAAACGTTTCACAGAAACTTAGTCTTCTGGAGCCTTGGAATCCCATAGCATGAATGATCCAAACTTGTCCTTGAATTAGACAGTAAATCGATCTGTGTGTTTTCTTTCAGTATTTTTTTTTATTATAGGTGCCTCCAAGCAATGACTTATCAAATACCTAAGCAAAATTGAACTTTCCTTCCTGGCCTACACCAATGTCTTAGGCAGTCCTTGAGCTGACCCTGGTCTTGGAATTCAGTAAGAATGTTACCTCTTCAGTAACATTCAGAATTACCTCTAGTAAGAGAGATAGTGAAAGAAATCAGGCATTACTGTCTACTACATAGAGTTAGAAATTTCAGAGCAAGCTTAGCAAAGTAAGTTTAGAATTCTTATCATAATTATGTATGGCAGACTACATTACTTAATAGAAGAAAGTCCCCCACAATATCACTTAGAATAACAGCTGAGTTAATCCCATATACAGGAATTTACAATGGTTTAGGAAGAAGATCTGGTTGTGGTTTAAGGAGGAACTAGAGTATTGCATTATTCATGAGGTTAGATAGAGTGGAACTCCCTAATTAGAACTATGGCTCGGGCATGAAAGCCCTTGGCCCAGAGTGTAAAGATCTCACACTTGGCTTCTAAAAATGTAGCTGAGGTTAGATAGAACTGACTTTGTCTCAGTTGTTTTATTGCCTAGTTCCTACCAGTCTTTATGTATGTATTCCTCTGTTTTGTATAAGTGTCATTAAGCATCCATTAACCTCAATGTACCTTGACTGATGTGCCACCTAACTTCCTTATTTTCCTCTGTATTAAAAATCTGATGCTCGCTTTGAGAAATTATATTCAGATTCAGCATTCTCTCTGTGTCTGGGTCTGTTTGTCATCCTCACCAACTCGTTGCTTGCCTGATTACCGAAATCCTGTTTTCCCATGGATTGAGGGACTGACTGAGTCTAGTTCACGGCAGCTGGTGCCTCAGACAGGGACTTTGGACAGGTAAGACTTTATCTCTTTTTTTTTCTTTTTCTTCTTTATTTCCCAGGCAAGGACAGGATCTCTTCTGGGTACTACAGACCCACTGATAAAGAATCCTCAGTTTGAGGACAAGAAGTAAGCCTGAGTCAGTCTAAATCAAAAGGGAAATGGTTGTTTCTGTCAGTCTTTAAGCACATGTCCAGTTGGGGCCTAAAAGCCTCAGATAAATCTTTAAACTCGAGCACCTTGTGTCAAGACCTGACCAGACCATCCGTAAGACAAGTTCCCTACAAGATTTCATTAGAACATGTTTAGATGTCTCACCAGTCATAGTGCAAAGGGCCTTCACTGTAGAGATGAAGGGACCTATTCAACACTGATTTTAAGAACACCTATAAAATTAAAAATTTTGTTCAAGGCCAGCCTGGTCTACAGAGTGAGTTCCAGGACAGCCAGGGATACACAGTGAAACCCTGTCTCGAAACAAACAAACAAACAAACAAACAAACAATAAAAAATAAAATAAAAAAAGAATGAAAAGCATTCTCACGGGGATGAACCTACATGTCACAGTTGTGGAAAACCGGGACACCTGAGGAAGGATTGTCAAAAATCCCTCGAGAAACAAGAAGAGGCTTCTTCCAGGTCTCTGCCCATGCTGTAATAAAGAGAACCCTGGAGGAATGAATGTAAATCAAAGATCCATAAAGATGGAACTCTGCTCATTAAAGAAGCAGGTGAAAACCCAGATACTAATGCACATGCCAGCAAGATTCTGCTGACGGGACCCTGATATTGC
>NW_018392541.1:10931-25096 GCF_900095145.1 Mus pahari | reverse complement strand
TGAACTAACCAGTACCCTCTGAGCTCGAGTCTCTAGCTGCATATGTAGCCGAAGATGGCCTAATCGGCCATCATTGGGAAGAGAGACCCCTTGGTCTTGTAAACTTTATATGACCCAGCACAGGGGAAGGCCAGGGCCAAGTAGTGGGAGTGGGTGGGTAGGGGAGCAGGGGTGGGGGTGGGATATAGGGAACTTTTGGGATAGCATTTGAAATGTAAATAAAGAAAATTAAAAAAAAAGAAGCAGGTGAAAGGAGTAAGAAAAAAAGAAAAAAAAAGACTAGATAAGTGGCAGCCTCTTATCCCCATTCAGGAACTGTGGGCCTCATAGGACACACCTCCAGTTATAAAAACTTTGAGTTGTGCATTCTAATATTTTATGTGTAATTAAAAGTTTTGGTTAAAGCATTAGAGACTTCATAAAAGTTAAAAAAATAGCTCAGTTCTTACTGTTACCTTATTTACAACTACCCATTCCTACATTGTGCCAAAAATTTGTAGATATGGCCTTATTAGAAGTTAGGAAATCATTTCCTCAAGCATATATTTTTTGATGGTGATTTGTTGTTTGCAGAAAGTGGAAGAGTGGGCAAAGAAGGTCTTATAGATGGCTGTGGAATGTTTGACTAATTATGGGCTGATAATAGTTTCAGGAATTATTCAGCATGGTAGACCTTTTGGCTATTTGCCTTATAAGTTATTGGGTATGATTTTAAAAGGTACAACATTAGTAACAAGAAAGTTAGCTTAAAACTGGTAATTCAGGTCTGGAGTCATTTTAAATAACAGCACATGACATTGACCAGCACAGGAAACTAGGCCTGTAAGGATATTTCTAAATTGAGATAATATATTATGTAATTCTTTTCCTAGAAAGTAGATTTATAAGAGATAAGATTTAAAACAATGTCTCCTTAATGAAGCATTAAAGATTGCACTATCATGCATTCATATATACGAATTGGCAGCCAAACTTTGTAATGTTAAAGTGATGTTTCTGGTGTTGATCTTTAAGAGAAAAAATTGTTTAAATTTTTGTTTTACTTCCTAAAAGTTATAGACATATTCTGATATTGCAAAGGGAACTTAAAAAATATGCTTAAAATTGCCAGTGTTCCATTGTCTGCAACTTGATTGCAAGCTTAAGATTTTTAACTCACCTATACATTGTTATTTAGGATGATTACATGAATAATCATCTTATGAGAGTGTAAGACGCCAAACTCAATGTGTTTTCTAAAAAAAAAAAAAAAAAAAAAAAAAAAAGCTCAGCATAGAATTCTTTGTTCTTTTGCCTTCAGCCTGAGATACTAGTGACCACTAAAACTGGCTCATTGCAATTGACCCACTCTGTCGCCAAACTCATTGTGTAAGGGACTAAGGGACTAAGAATGTTTGCCAAAAGTTAGCTTGTAACTCTTCCATAGGAGATGA
Source organism: Mus pahari (assembly GCF_900095145.1). Lineage (NCBI taxonomy): Eukaryota > Metazoa > Chordata > Mammalia > Rodentia > Muridae > Mus > Mus pahari. The sequence goes on along the minus strand of NW_018392541.1, from coordinate 23,663 downwards.
GCTGTAATGCATCATCCCCACTCCTATGATGTTTACTTAGTTTCCCCACTAAGAATGTTTGCCAAAGATAGCCTGTAACTCTTCCATAAGAGATGAGCTGAAACATTTACTCAGCTTCCCCATTCTTTGTGACCTTATTCCGCCCCCCTTTCCTCATGGTTTTTCCTTTAAAAGCCCTCAACTGCAACTGCTGACTGTTGATCTCCTATGAGCTCGACCTCAGCATGCTGATTTTTTTCTGATTAAACCTCATGAACATTGCATCAAGTATGGTTTCTGTCAAGTTATTGGGGCATTGTCTCATCCTGGTACTTGAGCGAGGGTCTCCCCAGGAACGAGAGTCTTTCTTGAGCATTAATGCAGCTCACTGTAGCCATTCAGCCATAAAAAGCAAAGGCAGAGCTATCTAGATAAATTCGTCTTTGTGCAAAAGTTAGACCCTCATACAATCAGTTTGGCTATGGCTCCTGCCTTGCAGGGAACTAGAGTACAACCAATTCTTTCACAGCACTAAGGTTATAAAGAACATTTTAACTATAAGCCATCTTAAGAAAGACTGTCCAAATTTAGAGGCAATTTTGATTTGTATTTCCCTTCCAGGCCTAATTTCAGTGGCAATCTTCTTTCTTGTCTGTTCTTCTTGAGGCAGAGGTGAGGGAAGAGCATCAGCAGAAAGTAAGACTTGGTTTTATGAGATATAGGTGTAAGACTTTGTCTTACTAGATATTTAGGGTTGCTGGATAATAATGAACAGTTAACTTATCTAAGTCGAAGTTACCTTCCTACTGTAATTGACCTGCCTCCTGTGATCATCTGAGACCAGAAACAAGTTTCTTCCTAAAACTATCAAAGGATTAAGTAAATAACCTTTGTACTATCTCAGCAGGAACTCTTCTGCTCTATCAGCCTTCTATTTGTAAATAGTAGGAAGAGAAAGGGACATTTAGAAAAGTGATTGTAGCATTTATTGCTAAGTTGAAAAAACTTTCCTATGACAGCTAACTTAGGGGAAAAGCAGAAAGATCCGAAGTGGAGTAGGGTTAGGGGATCGGGCCAAAAATTATAGTAAGGGAAAGGATTACTCTAAGGGAAAAATTCTATATTGGCCTCTCATCTCTTTGTCCTCAGTACTTATACATCTTTCAGAATACATGGTCACTTTCATTTGTTTGTTTTTTGTTTTGTCGAGACAGGGTTTCTCTGTATAGCCCTGGTTGACGTCGAGTTCACTTTGTAGACCAGGCTGGCCTTGAACTCAGAATACATGGTCACATGTTACAAAGTTCTTCACAAGTTCACACAAAACAAAAATCACATCATAAATTGAAATAGGAGTTTTCAACAGAGAATNTTTACATGCAAATCTATTAGGAGTAAATATCTGCCTAAACATCCATCACCTGTCACAGATTCACAGGTTCATGGAAGGTTTAAAACCAAAACTAAGTTATCAGTGAAGTTTTGTATAGAAAAACCCAGTCAATATTTTATCTTCCATCCTCTAACCTATAATAGGTCATTAGTTCCCTTTTTATGACCCTTGGTTAATTGTTTTTCAACCTCTTGGGATGTGCGCTGAGTAGGAGAAAGTCTTGTTACTATCTAAGAGAAGTTAATGTGTGACACTTGGGAGACTGGCAGAGTTCTCATTGCAGTTTTTACTATCAGAAAAGGACCTAATAGCAGTCCCACTACAAAAAAGCATATTAATCACAAATATAATTTAGGAATTCTTATAGGATCAGCATTAAGTCTTAAGAAGTCATCTATTTGTCTATATAGCATCATTTCAAGGCAATGCATCTTTGTGTATCTGCAGAGATCTGCTCCAAAGGGGTGTGCTGTTACTTAATGATTATTATATATGTTTAATAATAACAGGAAAGTGTATTAATATTAGGAATCTTTCCTAAAATGAATTGCCTTAAGGCATAGCCCAATAAGGGCAAACCTGTTACAGATTATATAATAATCTGAAGCAGGCCATCTCAGGAAGATCACTTGCTAGTTATTACCTTGTCACATTATGGCTCCTGACAATCAAGAATTGATAAATGGGACCTCATGAAACTGAAAACCTTCTCCAAAGCAAAGGACATAGTCAATAGGACAAACAGATAAATTACAGACTGGGAAAAACTTCAATATCCCCACATCCAATGGATGGGTAATATTCAAGATATATAAAGAAGTCAAGAAGCTAATCTCCTAAAAACCAACCCTCCAATAAGAAAATGGACTGTAGAGCTAAATAGACAAATTACAAGAGAGGAATTTCAAATGGCCAAGAAGCAGTTAAAGAAATATTCAAAGTTGTTAGTGATCAGGGAAATGCAAATCAAAATGACACTGAGACCCTGAGATTCCACCTCACACAAGTCAGAATGGCTAAGATCAAAAACTCAGGTGACAGCAGATGCTGGTGAGTATGTAAAGAAAGTGAAACACTCCTCCATTGCTAGTGCAATTGCAAGGTGGTAAAAACACTCTGGAAATCAGTCTGGTGGTTCCTCAGAAAATAGGATATTGTACTGCCTGAGGGCTCAGCTACACCACTCCTGCACATATACCCAAAAGATGCTCCAATATGTAATAATGACATATACACATGCTCCAGTATGTTCATAGCAGCCACATTTACAATAGCCCAAACCTGGGAACAACACAGATATCCCTCAACAGAGGAATGGATATGGAAAATGTGGTACATTTACACAATGAAATACTACTCAGCTATTAAAACAATGACTTCATGAAATTTACAGGCAAATGGATAGAACTTGAAAAATAACACCTTGAGTGAGGTAATTCAGTCACAAAAGAACACATACAGTATATACTCATTGATAACTGGATATTAGCCCAAAAGTTCAGAATATACAAGGTTCAATTCACAGACCTTATGTAGCCTAGGAGAAGGAAGACCAATATGTGGATTCTTCAGTAATTCTTAGAACGATTAAGAAAAGAGGTGGGGGGAGGGGTATGGGAAACTTTCGGGATAGCATTTGAAATGTAAATAAAGAAAATAATAATAAAAAAAAAAGAAAAAAAAAAAAAAGAAAATACTCTCAGTTGGAAATGTGGAGACAAAGTGTGGAGCAGAGACTGAAGGAAAAGTCATCTAAAGATTGATCCACCTGAGGAATCATCCCATATACAGTGACCAAATGTGGATGATATTGTGGATTCTAGGAAAGGCTTGGTAATAGAAGCCTAATATGGCTGTCTTCTGAGAGGCTTTGCCAGTGTCTTTTAAATACAGAGGTGGATGCTCACAGCCAACCATTTGACTGAGCAAGGGGGTCTAGGAGCTGAGAGGGGTTGGTTTGCAGCCCCATGGAGGGAGCAACAGTGTCATCAGGCCAGAACCCCTGGAGCTCTTGGGGACTGAACCACCAACCAAAGAATACACATGGAGGGACCCATGGTGTTGGTTTTATATGTGACAGAGGATGGCCTTGTTGGACATCAGTGGGAGGAGAAGCCCTTGGGCCTGAGGGTGTTCAATGACCCAATGTGGGGGAATGCCAGGGAGGGAAGATGGGAGTGGGTGGGTGGATGGGAGAGCATCTGAATAGATGCAGTGGGAGGAGGGAGGAGGTAGGTTTTTCCAAAAGGAAGACCTGTAAAAGAGAAAACATTTGGAATAAAACTAAAACCAAAACCAAAATTGACTCTGAGATTCCTCCTTACACCAATCAGAATGACTATGATCAAAAACCCAAGTGACAGCAACTGTTGGGGAGTATGTGGAGAAAGAGAAATACTCCTCCATTGGTAGTGGGATTGCAAACTGGTGCGACCAATCTGGAAATCAATCTGGAGGTTCCCTAGAAAATTGGAAATAGATNTACCTGAAGACACAGCTATAGCCTTGGGCATATACCCAAAAGATCCCCACCATGCCACAGAGGCATTTGATCTACTATGTTCACAGCAGCCTTACACAATGGGATACTATTCAGGTATTAAGAATGAGGATAATATGAGTTTTGCAAGCAAGTGGATGGAACTAGAAAGTATCATCCTGAGTGAAGTAAGTCAGACCCAAAATGGCACACATAATATGTACTCACCAATATGTGAATATTAGCCAAAAAATACAGGATATAATCCACAGAACTCAAGAGGTAAACAAGCTAAATAGACTAAGTAAGGGTGCTTCAATCCTACTAGGGAGGTAGAAAAAAACAATCATGGGGACAGAAGGAGGGAGAGGAGGGGAGAGGTGGGGGAAAGGGGAACATGATCAGATATTGAGGGGAGACATAGGAGAGAAGCCCTTAGGGCCAGTAGAATGAATGGAAATGTGCAATCTTAGGGGTAGGATGTGGGAGGACCCTCTAGAATTACCTATAACTGGGGAGATGAGAGATTCTCAGGACTCAAAGAGAGGGTCCTTAGATGAAATGCACAACACTGGGGAGAAGGAACTTGTAGAGTCCACCTCCAGTTGAAAGACAGGACATGAAGTGGAAAAATGGGCTTGCCATACCATAGTCAATAACTCTGATCCAGAATTGTTCCTTTCTAAATGAACTTCAGGGGGAAATATTTAAAAAAAAGACTGAAGGAAGTGACTGGCCAAATTTGGAATCCATTTCAAGGGGAGGCTCCAAGGCCTGTTACTATTATTGATGCTATGCTGTGCTTACAGACAGGTGCCTAGCAAGGCTGCCCTCCGAGAGGCCCAACAAGCAACTGACTGAGATACATGTAGATACTTACACTCAACCAATGAACTGAAATTAGAGACTCCTGTTTCCCTTGAATTAGGGAAACACTGGAAGAAGATGAGAAGGAAGGCAAACCCATAGTAAAGCCAACAGTCTCAACTATCCCAGACCCATGAGCTGTCTCAGATACTGAGCCATCAAACCAGGCAACATACACTAGCTAGTATGAGGACCCCATCACATACATATACAACAAATGACTACCTGATCTGGCTTCAGTGAGAGAAGATGAATGTAACCCTCAAGAAACTTGAGGCCCCAGGGATTAGGGATGTCAGAGGGCTGGTGCAGTTGGGGGTTGAAGGTTGGGGGATTTGGGGATTGGGAACATCCTCTTGAGGAAGGGGTCAGAAGAATGGTATGAGGAATTTTGGGAGGGAAGACTTGGAGGTGGATAATGACTGAACTGTAAGAAAATAAAATTAATAATTAAAAATTGAGGTTCCCTCCTTTAAGATAACTTGTGTCAAGTTGATATAAAACTATTATTTTATATAATATTATATACTATAATTACATTGTGGGTATGGGTCATCACATGTGTATGTAGGACAAAAAGAACTCTATGAGGAGTCATTACTCCTTTCTGCTTTATGGATGATATGCAAGGAACTCATTACATCCCACTTGCAAAGCAGGTGCCTGTATCTGCTATTATTCCACCCTGGTCATAACAACCCATGGTGTATCAATTTTCCATAAGTAAGTAGAATTGTATCATGAGGCTTTTATTTTCATCAGACTTCTGGATCTTTCAGGGATATTTATATGTTCTGTTGTCTTTGAACTTTGTGTGACTTAAGGTCATGGCATAAAGCTACTGTTTTATCTCAAGTCCTTTTTCTATCAAATCTTGAACTAGAGAGGAGACAGAGTAAGTAAATATACTTGCCACAAAATCTGAGGAACTAAACTCAATCCTGGCATCAATGTGATGGAAAGCAGGAACCAGCTACCAAATGTTGTCCTCTGAACTCCACATATATTCCTCAATGATATCACCCACAAAATACATTAGTGTAACTTAAAAATCTTTCTAATATTTCAAATACATAGAATGATTAAAAATGGTAAAGTNCCATTACAGATGTGTCAAATATTTTAAACAAGAAATAAAATCCAGATGAGACTAGGGTTCATTACCATTCTGTCATGTCTGTCTCCAAAATTTATCATTACATTCTACTAAGTGGTATAAAAGTCCACCCTTAGTGTTATTCTCTTACTCTATAATATTAGTGATCTGCAGTCCATAGTGATGAAGTAATGACAGGGGCAAGCAGTGCTCTACTTTTGGAAAATGACTGGATAAACTAAGAATGATCCTACTTACACCACCAGATTCCTACTTACACCATCAGAACCCAGTTCTCCCACCAGAGCAAGCCCTGGATAGTCCAACACACCTGAAAACAAGGATGCTGACATAAAATCCTATCTCAGGAAGATAATAGAGTCCTATAAGGAGGATACAAATAACTGGCTGAAAGAAATACAGGAAAGCATGGGAAAACATTTAGAAGCTCTTAAAGAGGAACAAAATAAATCCCTTAAAAATGTAGGAAAACAATCAAACAGGTGAAGGATTGAACAAAGTGGTCCATGGCCTAAAATTTGTAGTACAAACAATAAAGAAAACATGAATGGAGGCAACGTTATAAATGGAAAACCTAGGGGAGACCTCAGGAGCTATAGATACAAGTATCAACAGCAGATTACTTGAGATAAAAGAGAAGATCTCAGGTATAGAATATACCTTAGAAGATAAAGACACAATGGTCAAAGAAAATACAAAACATAAAAGCCTGCACTTTTACTACACATCTACAGGAGAACTAGTTCCAGCCAAACTCCCCTTTTTGTTGGTGGTTCCGTTTCTTGGAGCCTCCCAGTTTTGAGTTAGTTGACCCCTTTGGTCTTTTTGTGGAGTCCCTGTTCTCTTTAGGTCCTTCAGTCCTCCCAACTCTCACACAAGACTTCCTGAACTCCTTCTAATATTTGGCTGTGAGTCTCTGTCTCAATTTCCACTGGGTGCTGGGTGGAGCATTTTAGAGGGCAGTAATGCTAAATGCCAGTCTGAAAGGATAACACTGTACCATTAATTGTTTAAGGGACTGATTCTTGCCCATGGTGTCTGTCTCAATTTGGGAGAGTTTCTGATTAGGCAATCCCTCTCTCTCTGCTCTATCTTGTATAACTGGTAGGCAGGGCAAATTTTCACTTGATGCTTTTCTGTATAAGCTGTTGTCCTTATCTCTGAGAGCCCAGCCCACTCCCNGTGGTGCTATCCTTGAACTGGTTGGCCTAGATTCTATAAGAAAACAGGCTGAGCAAGCCATGAGGAGCAGTCCAGTTAGCAGCATCCCTCTATGGTCTCTGTAGGAGTTCCTGTTTACAGATTCCTACCCAGTTTGAGTTCCTCTCCTGACTTCCTTCAATTATGGGCTATGATATAGCAGTACAAACCAAATAAACTCTTTCCTCCACAAGTTGCTTTGGTTATAGTGTCTCTTTATAGCTGTAGTGGGTTTGTCTAATGCTCCTTGTATTCTAATGCTAATTTTGGAACCCAGGACTAGTTTCCCCAAAGATGAGAGAGGGTCTGCATGTAAGACACTGGGTGACTCTACCCCCAGACAATTGTAGTTGGTAAATAAATATGTCAACAGCCAATATCTGGACAGAAGAGACATAGGTGGTGTTTAGATTTTTCAGCCTTGTGACCAAGAGGAACAAGAATAATGGGTAAGATAGAGAAAGGAAAAACTACCATTGGTTAGCTGAGCCATAAAATTGTGGTCTTATGTGCTGCCTAATTAGTGCTAAGAGCAGCCCAGATGAAACATAGTAAGTAGTAAGCAATAACTTGGGGTTGTTAATAGGAAAGTAGATTCTAATAGGATGAAGGGTAGGCAACTGCCCATCTATTGTGCTACTTAAGACATATTAAACATATAAAGGCTGAGTGTGTCTTTCACCTTTTCACCTGGGAACTCAACTACCAAAAGTAGGGTAGAGACTCTGGGATGAGATATTAAATATTTAATAATACACACAGAAATAGTTATCTTTTCTTTTTCTTCAGAGATAAGGAGAAAATCCAGGGCCTTGTACTAGATAGGTAAGTGCTGTACCTTTGACCTAAATCCCTAATCACAACAATAGTAATTATAGCTAAGATAACTTGACATCAGGAATCTGGTATTACTGTGACAGATATTACTATGAGTTTTGGGGAGGATTGTGGAAGAACTTTGGAAACTTGAGTTGGAAAATCCATTGTGTAATCAAACATTGGTGAGTTATTCAGTAGGGGCATTAAAAAAAACAATATTAAGTGAAATTCAGAANATGAAGCCTGGCTTGAGAAGTTCCAGGGGGAAGATAGAGAATCATTTAAGGCTCTATAGGGACCACTGAATATGTTGAACTAAGAGGTCTGTGGTTCTCACCAACCAAAGAGTACACATGGAAGGACCCATGACTCCAGTCCCATATGTAGGAAAGAATGACCTTGTGGGTCATCAATGAGAGGAGAGGCCCTTGGTCCTGTGAAGACTCTATGCCCCACTGTAGCAAAATGCCAAGGTTAGGATGTGGAATTAGGTGGGTTGGTGAGCAGAGGGAGGAGGATGGAGATAGGGGGTCTTCTGAGGGGAAACCAGGAAAGGGGAAAATATTTGAAATGAACATAAAGAGAATATCTATTAAAAAAACAAATAAAGCCATTAAAAACATTTTTAAAAATAATAGGCAAATTCCAGGCAAATGGGTGGAATTGGGAAGTAATCCTGAGAGAAGTAATCTACCTCTAGAAAGACAAACATAATATGCACTAAGTTATAAATATATTCATAAAGTAGAAGATTATCTTGGGAAATTCATAGACCCAGAGAAACTACATTATAAGGAGTGCTCAAGGCAGGAACATGTGTACAATTTTAGGAAGCGAAAATAGAACAGATAGGTTGGGTGTACTGGGGGCATGTATGGATCAGAGGGACCATGGGGGAGGGAGGATATAGGGAGAGAGTAATGCCTGAGACCTCTTAAATTTTAGGGAATTGGGGGGCAAGACAGAAAGAAACCTAGNGCAATGAAAACTCTCAAGAATCTATCTGGGTGACCCTACCTAANAGTCCTAGAAATGTGGAATCTGGAACCCAAAGCAGCCATCTCCTGTAACCTGGCAAGACTCCCATTGGAGGGATTGGGACACCAACACAACCACAAAGCTTTTGGATTAAAATTTGTCCTGCCCGCAAGATGTGCTAGGGTAAAGGTAGCATAGAGTGGTATAGGCCAAATTGAGAGTGGCAAAAATGACTCTACCAGTTTGAGACCTATGACATGAGAGGGAGGCAACCCCTGACATATCCTGGAGTGTCAGTAACTAGATACTGGATGTCTCTGAGACCTAGAGTAGAACCAAACACCCCCAGAATGATTCCTAATGATATTCTGTTATGCTTGTACACAAGAGCCTAGCATGATCACCATAAGAGAGGTTCCGACCAGTAACTGATGGAAGCAGATGCAGAAACCCACAAGGAAACACTAGATAGAGCTTGTTGAACCCTACACAGAAGATGGGGAGAAAGGGCTGCTGGAGACAGGGGATCAAGGATACCACAAGAAATCCCATGGAATCAATGAACCTAGACTCAGAGGGGCTCATAGAGANTGAACCTACTACCAGGGAGCCTGCATGATTCTGACCTAGGCCCTCTGTACATATGTTATGGTTGTGTATCTTGGTATTCTTGTAGGACTCCTAACAGTGAGAGTGGGGTCTGTGTCTGATGCCTTTGCATGGTTTTGGGAGCTGTTGTTTCCTGCTGAGTTGCCTCATCCAGCATTAATATAAAGAGAGATATTTGGTTTTATTGTAGCTTGATATGTCTGGGAGGCCTGCCCTTTTGTGAAGGGAAACTAAGGAGGAATAGCTTGGGGCTGGGGATTTGCAGGGAAGAAAGAAGTGAAAACTGAGGTTGGAATTTAATATATGTGAGAACAAGTAAAAATTAAAGAAATGCATTTTAGATGGATACTAACTGAACATCTTCTAACCCTGAGGTATCCTTGCACTCATTTTAGGATTTGCTTCATGCAACAGCATAATTCTGGAACTTACACTCCAAGTTCAATGTTGTAGTCAGGGTTGAAATTTAAAATCATTCATGGTTGAAATCTAAAAGTAAGAGGGAAAATGTAACCACACTAGAAGGAAAGGTTACATTATAACTATGGAATCTGCTTTTTTAAGCACAGGGTATATGCTTCTTGTCTGAGATCTGCACTTGTGAGCTGAGACTGATCCACTGCCCAGTATTCACAGGTCCTGCTAAGAGAGCCCTGTTCTCCCAAGAGTGTTTTTGCTCCTGGACTCAGAGGGGAGATAGCCACTTTCTCTCCAATAACTGTCTGGACCTGGGTGGCAAGGAGCACACAGGGCACAAGAACAATGGAACAGCTGAGACTGGATCCTTCCAGTCACCATCTGCATTCAGAGATTGGGCTGTTCAGAGCCCTCTTATACCAGTTCCCCCAGTACAGTGCTGGTCACCCAGGAGTGCTGACACAGGCTTATAAACACATAGGAGCAACAAGCTCCAGTCAGAGACAGGAAGATTATCTAAACCAGAGATACCAGATGGCGAAAGGCAAATGCAAGAATATTACCAACAGAAAACAAGACTAGTTGGCAAAATCAGAACCCAGTTCTCCCACCATAGCAAGTCTTGGATAGCCCAACACACTGGACAAGCAAGATGTGGATTTAAAGTCATAACTCATGATGCTAATAGAGGATTTTAAGAAAGACATAAATAACTCTGCTAAAGAAATATAGGAGAACAAAGGTAAACAGGTAGGAGTCCTTAAAGAGGAAACATAAAAATTCATTAAAGAATTATAGGAAAACAGAAGTGAAAAGTAAAGGAATTGAAAAAAAACCACTGAGGATCTAAAAATGCAAGTAGAAACAATAAAGAAATTACAAAGGGAGACAACTCTGGAGATAGAAAACCTAGGAAAGAGATTAGGAGCCATGGATGCAAGCACCATCAACAGAATATGGGAAATAAAAGAGAAACTCAGGCCCAGATGTTAACATAGAAAACACTGACAAAGAAGTCAAAGAAATTGAAAAATGCAAAAAGATCATGACTGAAAATATCCAGGCTATTCAGGACACAATGAGAAGACCAATCCTAAGGAAAAATAGTTATAGAAGAGATCAAAGATTCCCAAATTAAGGACCAGTGAATATCTTCAACAGACTTATAGAAGAAAACTTCCCTAACCTAAAGAAAGAAATGACCATGAAATAGAAAGGCTGCTAGTGGAAGATTGACTTCCAGGCATATAGGTGAGAGTATTCCAACAAGGCCACACCCCCAAATGCTACCGCTCCCTGGTGCAAGAATATCCAAACCATCACAAAAGATATAAATAATTTAATAAGTTAGCAAACTATTAAATTAGTCTTAATTATTATAATTTACCTAAATTATATGATCTTGAGTTCTTAAAATAGTGCCTTTATTTTTGGATAGAGTCTCTCCATGTAGTATTGGCTAGCCTCACCATGTAGACCAGGCTGGACTTGATCTCACAAAGATCTCAAAAAAAAAAAACTTTTAATAATGCAATGTAAAGATCTTCCTCCTGAACCCAGCTGAGGGCACCAAGGCCCCCTGAGGACCCTCCACTCTGCATGGCCCATAGCACACAAAGGACCTAGGGATCATGGGTGAGTGGAACGTAACATCAACTACAAAGAATCCCAGAGGGTCTTGGCCAGCAGGAACAGGGACAAAGGAACCCCACCCAACCAGAGGCTGGGATTCGTTCCGACCAGGGCCATCCCTGCCATTTTCCATCTGAACCCAGCTTGGGCACCAATGTCCCCAGATGACTTTCCATGCTGCAGGACCCCTAGCACACCCAGGGCCTGAGGATCACTGGAAAACATGTGGGTGACAGAAGCAACAAAGCTTCTTGGACAGTCCCTTCAGGACTTCATCTTCAGCCAGGAGGCAGAGCTGAGACCCAGACCCCCGGGCACCTTCTTTGCCAGAGGAGAGTGGGCCTACCTGGAGGGCTCTGACCCCAGGACTCAGGAGGTGGATCAAAACTNCAGACTTCTGGACACCTGTCCTGTAAGAGGAGAGCTTGCCTGCAGAGAGTGCTCTGACCACTGGGACTCAGGTGAGAGTTGGNCTCCCAGAAGTGCTAACAGAGGCTAACAGAATCACAGGACAAACAAGCTCCAGCCAGAGACAGCAAGAATATTAACACCAGATATTTCCAGATGGTGAAAGGCAAATGTAAGAATCTTACTAACAGAAACCAAGACCTCTGGGCATCATCAGAACCCAGTATGCCCACCACAGCAAGTCCTGGATACACCAACACACCCAAAAAGCAAGACTCAGATTTAAAATCATATCTCATGATGGTAATAGATTTTAAGAAGGGCATTAACAACACACTTAAAGAAATACAAGAGAACGCTGTTAAACAGGTAGAAGTCCTTAAAGAATTACAGGAAAACACTGCTAAACAGGTAGAAGTTCTTAAAGAAAAAAGACAAAAATCCCTTAAAGAATTACAGGAAAACACTACCAAGCAAATAATGGAATTGAAATAAACCATCCAACATCTAAAAGTGGAAGTAGAAACAATGAAGAAAACTGAAAGGGAGACAACTCTGGAGATAGAAATACTAGGAAAGAAATCAGGAACCACAGATACAAGCATCAGAAACAAAATACAAGAGATGGAAGAAAGAATCTCAGGTACAGAAGATTCAATAGAAAACATGGACACAACAATCAAAGAAAATGCAAAATGCAAAAAGAGTCTATCTCAAATCATCCAGGAAATTCAGGACACAATGAGAAGACCAAACCTAAGGATGATAGGTATAGATGAGAATGAAGACTTTCTACTTAAAAGGTCAGTAAATATCTTCAACAAAATTATAGAA
>NW_018392541.1:5747-9859 GCF_900095145.1 Mus pahari | reverse complement strand
ATGCCTTTTTAGAGTTCAATGAAAATGATGACACAACATCCCCAAACTTATGAGAAACAATGAAAGCATTCCTAAGAGGAAAACTCATACCTCTGAGTGCTGCCATAAGAAACTAGACAGAGCATACACTAGCAGCTTGACAGTACACCTAAAAGCTCTAGAATAAAAGGAAGCAAATTCACCCAAGAGGAGTAGAAGGGAGGAAATAATCAAACTCAGGGCTGAAATCAACCAAGTAGAAACAAAACAGACTATACAAAGAATCAATCAAATAAGGAACTGGTTCTTTGAGAAAACCAATGAGATAGAAAAACCCTTAGCAAGACTAACTAGAGGGCACAGGGACAGTGTCCTAATTAACAAAATCAGAAATGAAAAGGGAGATAAAACAACAGAACCTGAGGAAATCCAAAATATCATCAGATCCTACTACAAAAGCCTATACTTGGCTGGGCCCACAGTTGGTGTAGCAGGTGCTCACTCTCCAGTGCTACCTGGTGGGCAGCCGTCGGGGGCGGGGGAGAGGAGGCAGGAACCTCAAAAATGATAAGCCATCACAAAACTCAGAAAATGAAGAAAATTCTGTTACTCTGGAAGTCCTGATTGTGAACGTTTGCCACAAAAAAAGGGATGTAAGTTGTCTAATAAGACAAGACCCTACTGGTAAAAAGCAGGTGCCTTTGAATCCTGACCTCTATCAAACAAAACCAGGAAGTTTCCCATCCCTGGCAGTTTCCAGTAATTAATTTGTACCTAGTAACAGCCATATGGTGAAGCCCAGCTTTTAGATGGGGAATATGAAGTGGCCATCCAGGAGCCAGAGATGACCTGCACTGCCTGTGGTGCACTCTGAACTGCCATAAGCTCTATAGCTTGCTTGAACATCTAAAGCTCTGACACAGCAGGTTTATCTTCAATTACATATATCATCCAAAAGGTGCTAGGATAGATGTTTCAATCAATGAGTATTATGATGTCTCCTATGCAGGAAATTCTCAGGATATATGTTGCCAACCTGGATTTGCTTTTAGTCAAAATGGACCAGTAAAGAGAACACCTATCACACATATTCTTGTTTGCAGCCCAAAACGAACAAAAAAAAAGCATGTCAGAGTTTCTTGAATCTGAAGATGGAGAAGTGGAACAGCAGAGAATATATAGCAGTGGTCACAATTGTCTCTATTTCCACAGTGATACCTGCTTACCTCTTCAGCCACAAGAAATGGAAGTAGATAGTGAAGATGAGAAAGATCCAGAGTGGTTGAGAGATAAAAACATTACTCAAATTGAAGAATTTTCTGATATGAATGAAGGAAAGAAAGAAGTAATGAAACTGTGGAATCTCATGTCATGAAGCATGGATTTATTGCTGACAATCAAATGAATTATGCCTGTATGCTGTTTGTAGAAAATTATGGACAGAAAATAATTAAGAAGAATTTATGTCGAAACTTCATGCTTCATCTAGTCAGCATGCATGACTTTAATCTCATTAGCATAATGTCAATAGATAAAGCTGTGACCAAGCTCCAAGAAATGCAGCAAAAACTAGAAAAAGGAGAATCTGTGGCTCCTGCAAATGAAGAAATAGCTGAGGAACAAAATGGGACAGCAAATGGATTCAGTGACACTAACTCAAAAGAGAAAGCTTTGGAAACTGACGGTGTCTCAGGGGCTCCAAAACAGAGCAAGGAACAAAAGCTCTGAGAACTTGCCCCCTGTTCTGAACAGACACTGAAGTTGCTTTTAAGGAATTCAGCCTCTAGGAAGAGTTTGGGGTTTAGGTTATTTGGTTTTTAATCGTGGGTTGGGAACAACCAGTGTTAGATGATGTCACTGATTTTAGCACGGAGCTTCTATGGGTCTGCTTGGCTTCTTCTCCTCACGTGCTTATCAGCTTTAGTGATGTCCTCAATTTGGTTTTAGCCTGAAAAGCAGTTTTTCAAATAGTTAATTTTTTCTTAGCTATAACACTTATCTTATTAAATATATTGGGTTAATCTAGAAATTTCACACCTAAATTTTAATGCTTGTTTCATTTGTGACTGTTTTTCTGCTTCGGAATTATGAGACATTTTCTGGGAAAGGAATGGTGGGATATTATGCTGTCTTAGAGTTGGAAAAGTTTTGTGAAATTGTTACTTACATTGCCACTTTTCCCCAAACTTTGACCCTTGATTCAGAAATCATTTATGCATTTGGGATGAGAAATTACAAAGGAAGTTCTGCATCAGTTCTGTTACAAGTTCAAAACAGCACCAGTTGGTCTCCTCCTGTTGGAGATGATATAACCTCCATGCAGCCATGCAGTGCCATGTGCTCTGCTGGAGGTTACTGTTTTCAAGTGACTGGTTTTAGTGCTTGTTTTCCCAATTTAGCTTTTTACTTGAACATGTTTTTGTTTTTCCTTTTTAATTAGGTAATCCCATGGAAAATTGTTCTGTGCACATCTTTTGCACTAGGATGGTAAAGCAAGAGAAACAGTTGAAGATTTAAAAGATGCCACTTTGTGGAGAAGGGTGTCTCTGAGTATAAACCAGAAGATGTCACACCTTGTTTCCTTTGTGATGTCCTTCTTGATTAGAATATCCATACAGATAAGCTGACTTGAATTGTTGTGAGCAATTTTCCCTGTGTTCTATGTTTTATGCACATATTCGTGGTTCGGTTTTCTCCAATGGAAAGTGGGTTCACTACTGGCATATTAATAAATAAACATGGATAGGTTTTTATTCCAGCTCCAAGCACTGTGGTTGAAAAACATCACCTCAATTTTTATTATCCTTTAAAGATATTGCATTTTCCTATTCTTTATTTATAAAAGATCAATGCTGCTGTAGATACTGGTATTTTTAATGTTTTAATTTCATTCCACNACCATCAGATGCAGTTCCTTGTTTTGGTTAGTTAAGGGACATAAGCTTTCTGACGTCTTCAGAGATTTATAAGTGTAAATACTGATTTGGCTGGTTTTTAAGATATGTTTAACTGTGAGGCTATTTAAATAGTGTGGATGTGACTTGTCATCCAGTATTAAGTTCTTAGTTACTGGTTTTTGTGTTTAAAAATTAAGAAAGAGGGAAGCTGTAGTTTTCACTGTAAGCTCCCTAGCTGGTGAACTCTCCTCATGAGATCACTGAACTTTGATTTTTTACTGGGCAGTGGATTCTGAGCATTTCTCATGGGCTTTAATTTGCTAAAGCTGTGGACATATGTAAAAAAACAAGATTATTTTAGGGAAGATGTAGGTGTAGAATTACTGTTTATGTCATTTCTTAAAGCAGTTATGCTCTTAATGCTTAAAAGGCTACCACTGTTTTCACAAAAAATTAATTTCCTTCCACTGAACAGTAATAAATATACTTCTGTTGAGTAAACTTTTTATGTTATCTTATAATAAAAGCTAAAACTGCCCTTTGGTTCTACTTAGAAAAAAAAGCTTTTCTATATGTACCCTTGAGAACAGATTTTGAAGAAATCATGTAAAGTGATAAAGCAGTTGAATGGTACAATAGATGTAAAAGAATCAGTCTAAAATAAACGTTTGTTTTTAAAGTAAATGTTTATTTGAAATCAAATGATTTTGTACATAAAGTTCAATAATATAAAGCTGTATTTTTCTTTTCTTTAAAAAAAAAGCCTACACTCAACAAAACAGGAAAACATGACTGAAAAAGATAATTTTCTAGACTGATATCAGATATCAAAGTTATATCTGGATAAGCTTAATGACTTAAACAGTACCATATTCCCTAAAGAAATAGAAACAGTCATTAATAGTCTACCAACCAAATAAAGCTCAGGACCAGATATGTTTAGTGCAGAATTCCATCAGACCTTCAAAGAATTCCAATTCTCCTCAAACTGTTAAACAAAATAGAAATAGAAGGCACTCTATCCAATTCATTCTATGAAGACACAATTACTCTGATACCTAAACCACATAAAGACCCAACAAAGAAAGAGAACTTCAAACCAATTTCCCTTATGAACATCAGTGCAAAAATACTNAATAAAATTCTCACAAACCAAATCCAAGAACACATCAAAACTATGATCCATCATGATCAAGTAGGCTTCATCCCAGGGATGCAGCAATAGTTCAATATTTG
>NW_018392541.1:4054-5050 GCF_900095145.1 Mus pahari | reverse complement strand
CTGAGAAAGAAATTAGGGAAACAAGACCCTTCACAATAGTCACAAAAAATCTAAAATACCTTGGTGTNACTCTAGCTAAGGAAGTGAAAGATCTCTATGATAAAAACTTCAAATCTCTGAAGAAAGAAATTGAAGAAGATCTCAGAAGTTGGAAAGATTTCCCATGCTCATGCATTGGCACGATTAATATAGTAAAAATGTCTATTCTGCCAAAAAGCAATCTGCAGATTCAATGCAATCCCCATCAAAATTCCAACTCAATTCTTCACAGAGTTAGAAAGAGCCATTCGCAAATTCCTCTGGAAAAACAAAAAACCTAGGATAACTAAAACTCTTCTCAACAATAAAAGAACCTCTGGTGGAATCACCATGCCTGAACTCAAGCTGTACTACAGAGAGCAATTGTGATAAAAACTGCACACTACTGCTACAGTGACAAACAGGCAGATCAGTGGAATAGATTTCAAGACCCAGAAATGAACCCACANACCTATGGTCACTTGATCTTTGATAAAACAGCTAAAACTATCCAGTGGAAAATAGACAGCACTTTCAACAAATGGTGCTGGCTGAACTGGTGGTTATCATGTAGAACAATGCAAACTGATACATTCTTATCACCTTGTACTAAGCTCAAGTCTAAGTGGATCAAGGACCTCCACACAAAACCATAGACAGTAACACTTATAGAGGACAAAGTGGGGAAAATCCTTGAAGATATAGGCACAGGGGAAAAAAAATTCCTGAAGAGAACACCAATGGCTTGTGCTATAAGTTAGAGAATTGACAAACGGGACCTCATAAAATTGCAAAGGTTCTGTGAGGCAAAAGACACTGTCAATAAGACAAAAGTTTCACCGACAGATTGGGACAGGATCTTTACCAATCCTAAATCAGGTAGGGGACTAATATCCAATATATACAAAGAGCTCAAGAAGCTGGACTCCAGAAATTCAAATAACCCCATTAAAAAATGGGGTACAGAGCTAAACAAAG
>NW_018392541.1:0-1439 GCF_900095145.1 Mus pahari | reverse complement strand
CCCCTTGGTCTTGCAAACTTTATATGACCCATCACAGGGGAAGGCCAGGGCCAAGTAGTGGGAGTGGGTTGGTAGGGGAGGAGGGGGGGCGGTATAGTGAACTTTTGGGATAGCATTTGAAATGTAAATAAAGAAAATAATAATAAATAAAAAATATTTTGATTTTCAAAATGGAAAATATTTATGAATAAGGAACAAAACAATTTATAATATATCCAAACAACTGGAAATTGCAACAAGACCCCATAAAGAGAAATGAGTCAACACTGAAGAGATCGTGGGAAGATGCAAGACAGAGTTAAGTGGAGAAAGGGGCAAAGTTCTTTATGTACTTTCTATTTTATTAAAACACATATGTGCACTGAATAATGGCAATTATCTTCCTCTTAGTGGGGGAAATTGTAGAAGTGAGGGATAAAGATTTTACGAGAGAGAGAGAGAGAGAGAGAGAGAGAGAGAGAGAGAGAGAGAGAGAGAGAGAGAGAGAGAGAGAGAGAGAGGAGAGACAGAGACAAAGACAGAGAGGAGAGAGCACGCGATTTCTCTTCATCACTTCTGTGGTATTCCTACATCATTTAAAAATATCCCTGCTCAGGGCCTGAGCCGGAAGGAGAGCCATCTTTGCTCTGGTGCACTGCTGGGGAGAGGGTAGATTGGAGAGGCGTCACAACTTCTGGGAAGGATACCATTTCTGGTTCCAGTCACTAGGCACCTTTCCTGCCTGAGGAGGTGTGTCCGCACGGGAGGAGTCTCAAGGCCTGAGCCAGAGGTGAGCCATCTTTGTTCCGGTGTACTGCTGGGGAGAGGGCTGCCTGGAGAAGTGACACAGCTTCTGGGCTCCAGTCTGCACTGGCAAGAGTGGGGACCATAGAAGCTACACAGCTTCAACACAGAGAGAAGCAACCTAACTTCTGGGACAGACTCTATTTCGGGCTCCAGAAATTTGGGTACCTTCCTCTCTAGAGGAAAAGTGGCCACCTGTGAGGATTCTGTCTGACAGAGCAGGTGACAGAGTCATATTGATTCCAGGTCCCACACTGGCTAGACTGTGCAGGTGAGTGAATAATCTGCAGAGGCAACTCATCTTCTGGCACAGGTCCTGTTTTGGGCATACATCTTCAGCAAGAGGTAGATCTGAACACCAGCCCTCTGTGCACATTCCCTGCCAGAAGAGAGCTTCCCTGCAGAGAGTAATCTGACCACTGAGACTCAGGATAAAACTGGACTACCAGGACTGCTGAAAGAGGATAACTGAATCACAGGAAGAACAAGCTCCAACCAGAGACAACTATAACAACTAACTCCAGAGATCACCAGATGGTGAAAGGCAAAAAGTAGGAATCTTACTAACAGAAACCAAGACCACTCACTGTCAGCAGAACCTAGCACTCCCACCTCAGTCAGTCCTGAATAGCCCAACACACAAGAAAAGCAAGAAT
>NW_018392540.1:1770-3602 GCF_900095145.1 Mus pahari | reverse complement strand
TTATGGGACTGTTTAGATCATTTATCTGACCCTGATTAAATTTGTTACCTGGTATCTGTCTAGAAAATTGTCCATTTCATCCAGATTTTCCAGTTTTGTTGAGTATAGGANTTGTAGTANGATATGATAATTTTTTGAATTTCTTNNNTTTTTGTTNTTATGTCTTCCTTTTCATTTCTGATTTTGTTAATTGTGATACTGCCTCTGTGCCCCCTGGTTAGTCTGGCTAAGGGTTTATCTATCTTGTTGATTTTCTCAAAGAACCAT
Organism: Mus pahari; assembly: GCF_900095145.1. NCBI lineage: Eukaryota > Metazoa > Chordata > Mammalia > Rodentia > Muridae > Mus > Mus pahari. The sequence goes on along the minus strand of NW_018392540.1, from coordinate 3,335 downwards.
CTCCTGGTTTTGTTGATTCCTTGTATAGTTTTTTTAGTTTCTACTTGGTTGATTTCAGTACTGAGTTTGATTATTTCCTGCTGTGTACTCCTATTGGGTGTATTTGCTTCTTTTGTTNTTGAGCTTTCAGGTGTGCTTTCAATGTGCAAGTGTATGCTCTCTCTAGTTTCTTTTTGGAGCCACTCAGTGTTATGAGTTTTCTCTTAGCAGTGCTTTCATTGTGTCCCATAAGTTTGGGAATGTTGTGCCATCATTTTCATTAAACTCTAAAAAGTCTTTAATATCATTCTTTGTTTTTTCCCTGACCCAATTATCATGGGGCAGAGAACTGTTCATCTTCCATTAGTATGTGGACTTTCTGTTGTGTTTTTATTATTGAAGATCAGCTTTACTCCTTGCTGATCTTATAAAATTCATGGGACATTTCAGATTTCTTGTATCTGTGGAAGCTTTTCTTTTCTTTTTTTGTTACCAATTCTATGGTCAGTTATGAATGTCAATTTTATTTGAAATTAAAACGATGACTCCAGCTTGTTTCTTGGGACCATTTGCATGGAAAATTGTTTTCCAGCCTTTTACTTTGAGATAGTGTTTGTTTTTGCCCCTGAGGTATGTTTCCTGTATGCAGCAAAATGCTGGGTCTTCTTTACATATCCAGTCTGTTAATCAACATCTTTTAATTGGGGAATTGAGTCCATTGATGGTAAGAGATATTAAGGACCAGTTATCATTGCTTCCTGTTATTTTTGTTGTTAGAAGTGTGTTGTAAGTACTCCTGTGAGACCTGCTTTTTCTGGGCAGGAATTGGGTGTGGAGTGGGACTGGGGTCTAGATAGCTGTGGCACAGGGCCAGCCCTGGATTCTGATGGAAACCAGAAGTATCCTGTACCAGGCTGCACTGTTGTTCCTCGGTCCTGTGGGCTTTGGGCAGGTCACACGTGGACCTTGTATTTGGGTAGCAGTGGTCATCTCACCTGTCATCTTTGTACTTCTTGGGAGACTTGCTCTCTCTTTGAGGAACTGAGCAATCCAAAGTTCTTCAATGTAGCCTCAGGCAGACTTTTTGTACAATGGCAAAGGTAATCCACATTCTTTGCCAAAATATCTCAAGAATATATGATTAATATATTCTTACTAATATATTCTTCTCCTCTGTAACTTCTTGATTCAGGCCATCATAATATACATTGNTCTCAGCACCACTGTCTTTCATATGCCTACTAGTATAGTATATTGAGCCCCACTTAAGTTGTTCAACTTCTTTCTTAATTCAAAGTCACTAAATCCACATTCTGTCAACAAATAGCAAGGCCATGCCTGTCACAGCAACACCCTGCTCTCTGGTACCAACTTCTGTCTTGGTCATTGTTTGATTGCTTTGAAGAGACAACACAATCAAGNCAACTCTTAAAAAGAGAAAGTACTTAGTTGGAGGCTTGCTTACAGTTTCAGAGGCTTAGAACATTTTCTGAATGGAAGGGAGCATGGTAGCAAACACAGTGATGGAACTGTTGCTGAGAGATATTCATCCTGATCCAGAACACACACACACACACACAAACACA
>NW_018392540.1:0-1214 GCF_900095145.1 Mus pahari | reverse complement strand
AGAAATCTAAATCTGCAGCCCTTCAAGTTCCTGGATAGCAGCTGGTCTTTAGTCCATGACAAAAGCTTGCAAACACTGGACCTGCTGTCAGCAAAGGAATCAGCATTAGCAACTCTGGAGGAAGAGGTATAGACAAGAGAACAAGCAGTGGGAAGGCTTCCTCTTCACATACTCAAACAGTGGCCTTTCAGGATCTCTTTGAATGGACTGTGACTGCAGCATACGTTGTCTGCCCTGAGCAGCTCTTTGAACACATGGAGGAAGCCTCGGTGACTCTCCTCAGTCCTGCATCTTTCATAATTCCAAAACCACTACCATGTGGATGACAAAAAAGTTCTTCTGTCACCTGTCATCTTCATACGAAGCTCAGCACACCCTTCTTAAGGAGGCGTCTTTTCAGTGACATTATCTCTTTAACAATTATAGTTGCTTTCCTGGCACCAGTCTGAATACTCTTCTGGCTTGAAATTCCTTCTGCTACATAAATTCATCTATGACTTGTAAATTTAGTGTCACACAAGTTGTTGGGACATAGCAGAATGAAGCCCACCTCTTGGCTAGAAGATGACACAAATCTATCTTAGGTCCTGATGGACTTCTTATTTATCTATGTAACTTCATGAGCTGGGGGACCATTGTCCTCATTTCTTTAATTATTTTTGTCTTCCAAATCTTCCAGCAGAATGAATGATTATGTTCTGCTTACAGAATTCTGAAAGCTCCAAGTTCCTCCCACAGAAGCATTTTCTGTGTCCTAGGAATGGCAAAATTAGGTTCATCTCTGCAATGACTCCCAATTCTTGGTACCAATGTTTGTCTCCATTACTCTGTTGTTTCTCTGACAAAATACTTTGACAAAAGCAACCTAAGAAAGGATGGGCTTATTTCTGCTAGCAGTTCAATGTATTGTCTCTAATGGTGTGGAAGTCAAGGCAGCAGGAGCTTGAAGTAGCTGGTCACATTATGTCTGCAGTCAGAAGACCAATGTATAGGGAATAGAGGATGACAGAGTGTGAAGTTCTGAGTGAATGTGTATTATTGACATAAGCATTACTATATAGAGAACTCCAAGGTCTTGGACCCACGGTAAAGTGTTGACACCATTACACATAGGAGCCAGGCTGAAATGGGGTGACAAAATTCTCTTTGAGAATCTGAGTATGAGTTTTTATGAATGATTGATCAATGTGTGCAACTGCCTCTTCCTTATGCCA
>NW_018392539.1:0-3627 GCF_900095145.1 Mus pahari | reverse complement strand
GCCATACCCAGAAGCTGGAAAGAACCCAGATGTCCCTCAATAGAGGAATGGATACAGAAAATGTGGTACATTTACACAATGGAGTACTACTCAGCTATTTAAAACAATGAATTTATGAAATTCTTGGGCAAATGGATGTATCTGGAGGTTATCATCCTTAGTGAGGTAACCCAATCACAAAAGAAGTCACTACATATGCACTCACTGATAAGTGGATATTAGCCCAGAAACTTAGCATACCCAAGATACATTTTGCAAAACACAAGAAAACCAAGAAGGAAGATCATCGTGTCAAAATGTCATGCCTCCTTGCAAATGGAACAAAATACCCATGAAAGGATATAGGTTCAGAGGCAAAATTTAGAGCTAAGATGAAAGGATGAACTATCTAGAGACTACCCCATCCCGGGATCCATCATATCATCAGCCACCAAACCCAGATACTAATGCACATCCCAGCAAGATTGTGCAGAAGGGACCCTGATATAGTGGCCTCTTGTGAGGCTATGCCAGTGCCTGGCAAATACAGAAGTGGATGCTCACAGTCAGCTATTGGATGGAACACAGGGCCCCCAATGCAGGAGCCAGAGAAAGTACCTAATGAGCTGAAGGGGGCTACAACCCTGTAGGTGAAACAACCATGGGAACTAACCTGTACCCCCTGAGCTTGTGTCTCTAACTGCATATTTAGCAGAAGATGGCCTAACTGGCCATCATTGGGAAGAGACACCCCTTGGTCTTACAAACTTTTATGACCTTGCACAGGGCCAAGAAGTGGGAGTGGGAGGTTAGGTGAGCAAGGGTGGGGGGAGGGTATAGGGAACTTCCGGAATAGCATTTGAAATGTAAATAAAGAAAATATCTAATAAAAAAAGAAAATCAAGTGTTGGAGAGATAAGAAACTCAAGGCCCATGCCTAAACATAATAAAAGCAATAAACAGAAAACCAATAGCCAATATTAAATTAAATAATGGAGAGATTATTGAAGCAATTCCACTAAAATCAGTGAGAAGACAAGGATGCCCACTGCCCATACTATTCTCTATAGTACTCAAAGTTCTAGCTAGGGCAATAAGACAACAAAAGGAAGTCAAGGGGGTACAAATTGTCAAAATAGAAGTCAAGGTATCACTACTTGCACATGATATGATAGTATACATAAATGACACCTAAAATTCTACCAGAGAATTCCTAAGTCTGATAAAGAACTTCGGCAAAGTGACTAGATATAAAATTAACTCAAACAAATCTATAGCCTTCCTTTATACAAATGATAAATGAGCTGAGTAAGAAAATATGCTAACAACACCATTCACAATAGTTACTAATAATACAAAATATCTTGCGGTAACTCTAATGAAACAAGTAAGAGATCTGTATGACAAGCTTCTCAAGAAAGAAATCAAAGAAGATTCCAGAAAATGGAGAGATTCCCATGCTCATGGATTGGTAGGATTAACATAATAAATATGGCCATCCTACCAAAAGCAATCTACAGATTCAACATAATCCCTATTAAAATCCAACACAACTCTTTACAGAAATAGAAAGAACAATTCTCAATTTCATACAGGAAAACAAAAATCCTAGAATAATGAAAACAACTTTTAAAAAATAAAGTAACTTCTAGGGGAATCACCATCCCTGACCTAAAGCTGTACTACAGAGCAAAAGTGATAAAAAAAAAACTGCATGGTATTGGTACAGAGACAGATAGGTCAATCAATGGAATAGAATTGAAGACCCAGAAATAAAACTACACACTTATGGATACTTGATCTTTTCAAAAAAATCCAAAAATATACAATGGAAAAAAGAAATCATCTTCAATAAATGGTGCTGGTCTATCTGGCAGTATTATGAAAAAAAGAAAACAAAAACAAAATAAGTAGATACATATTTTTCACCTTGCAAAAAATGGAGCCCAAGTGCATCAAGGTCCTCCACATAAAACAAGATACACTGAACCTAATATAAGAAATTGGGAAAGATCTTTGAACTCATTGGCAATGGGGGTCGGAGGAATTTCCTAAACAGAACCCTAGTGGCTTAGGAACTAGGATCAAGAATTGATAAATGGCACCTCTTAAAACTGAAAAGCTTCTGTAAGTCAAAGGACATAATCAGTAGGACAAATTAGTGACATATAGACTGGGAAATAACCTTCAGTAAACCTACATCTGATAGAGGGCTAATGTCCAAAATATATAAAAAACTCAAAAAGCTAACCTCAAAAATAATAAAAATAAAAAATAAAAAAACAGCTGGGCAGTGGTGGCTCACGCCTTTAATCAGAGCACTTGGGAGGCAGAGGCAGGCAGATTTCTGATTTCTGAGTTCGAGGCCAGCCTGGTCTTCAGAGTGAGTTCCAGGACAGCCAAGGCTACACAGAGAAACCCAGAGAAACCCTGTCAAAACAAACAAACAAACAAAACAACAAAAACAACAACAACATACCAACCAAACAATCTAATCAAAAATTGAGGCATAGAGCTAAAGAAAGAATTCATAACAAAGGAATCTTAAATGGTTGAGAAGCATTTAAAGAAGTGTTCAAAGTCCTTAGTCATCAGGGAAATGCAAATCAAAATGATCCTGAGATTCCACACTATATCAACCAGAATGGTTAAGAAAAAAAACTCAGGTGACAGCACATATTGGCAAGGATACGGAAAAAGAGGAACACTCCTCCATTGCTAGTGGGATTGCAAACAGGTATAACTACTCTGGAAATCAATCTGGAGATTCTTCAGAAAATTGCAAATAAATCTATCTGGAGACATCACTTTTGGGCCTATATTAAGAAGATGCCCCACTATACCACAGGTACATGTGTCCCAATATGTTTATAGTGTCCTTATCTACGATAACCAGAAACTGGAAATAACCCAGATGTCCCATGAGAGAATAATGGATACAGAAAATGTGGTTCATTTACACAATGGGATACTATTCAGCTATTGAGAAAAAGGATATCATGAGTTTTGCAGGCAAATAGATGGAACTAGAAAATATCATCCTGAGTGAGGTAACTCAGACACAAAGTACATGTATGGTATGTACTCACTAATAAATGGATATTAGCCATAAAATAGTGCAGAATACAAGGATACAATCCACAGCAAGGAGGGTAACAAGCAGAAGGGCCCAAGTGAGGGTGCTTCAATCCCACTTCTGAGGGATAAGAAAATAATTACAGGAGGCTGAGGGAGATGGGGACCTGCGTAAGAGAGAGGAAATAAAGGGGAAAGGTGGAACATTATCAGGTATTGGGAAGGAGAATGAAGAAGAGACGCCAATAGGACCAGGAGAATGAATGGAAATATGTTACCTCTGGGGGAGTAGGTAGCAGTGACCTTGGAGATAAGAGAATCTTAAGAATCAAAGGAAGGGACATTAGAGGAAATACCCAACAGTGGGGAGAGGGAACTTACAGAGTCTACCTCCAGTAGAGGGACTGTGGGGAGCCGCCCTCACATTCGCCATTATTTCCATTCCCTTGTGCCCTGCCTTTCCCGTGNNGTCATCTGGGGTAACAGCAGGCCGCCAACCAGAGGGTTACACGTCCTAGGCGGCGATCTTGCTCTATTTAAGCTGAGGGATTTGGTTCTTCGCTCTCTTTTTTC